>NW_028165028.1:0-38370 GCF_964263955.1 Coregonus lavaretus
CAAACAGCAGCAGCTGTCAGTAGTCTCCGGCTCACACACAATGGTTCTGTCAGACAGCATACATACATCTTTCCCTTCCATTCAGAATTTGAATGAAAATAAAATAGCTACAAGACATCATGAAATATCTCTGGCCCGTAAGTCCTCATGACCTTTAGTTGAATATGTAACCATTTCATTATTCTATCAGGAATCTAAGGCAACATGGAGGATGATTGAAGTAAAGGGCACAGAATGGGTGGCAAAAATAAACAGTTTGCCCTTGAGCTGCAGACGATGCTGAGGGGAGGTGAGACGAGGGGGGTGCTAAGCTGATGGACTAAGATAACATTGGGTGGCTCTATGTTTAAAGCAAGTAACTGCCTGTTTTCTCTCTTTCATCCCTCTCTCTCTCTCTCTCACGCTCTCTCTCTCTCTCTCTCTCGCTCTCTCGCTCTCTCGCTCTCTCGCTCTCTCGCTCTCACTCTCTCACTCTCTCACTCTCTCTCTCTCTCGCTCTCTCGCTCTCTAGCTCTCTCGCTCTCTCTCTCTCTCTCTCCTCTCTCGCTCTCTCGCGCTCTCTCTCTCGCGCTCTCTCTCTCGCTCTCTCGCTCTCTCTCTCTCGCTCTCTCGCTCTCTCGCTCTCTCGCTCTCACGCTCTCTCTCTCTCTCTCTCGCTCTCTCGCGCTCTCTCTCTCAGCGCTCTCTCTCTCGCTCTCTCTCGCTCTCTCTCTCTCTCGCTCTCTCTCTCTCTCTCTCGCTCTCTCTCTCGCTCTCTCGCTCTCTCTCTCTCTCTCACGCTCTCTCTCTCTCTCTCTCGCTCTCTCGCGCTCTCTCTCTCGCGCTCTCTCTCTCGCTCTCTCGCTCTCTCTCTCTCGCTCTCTCTCTCGCTCTCTCGCTCTCTCTCTCTCTCTCTCTCTCTCTCTCTCTCTCTCTCGCTCTCTCCTCGCTCTCTCGCTCTCTCGCTCTCTCTCTCTCTCTCTCTCGCTCTCTTGCTCTCTCGCTCTCACTCTCTCTCTCTCCACCACATCATTTTGATAGTAAACCCTGTACTTGCCCTTTCCGTTAGCAGCCACGCTATGTATTATGGTACAGGGGATACACGTGTATAATTGATTGCATGTTGATTAGTATGTGTCCTCTAGAACAGTGGTTCCCAAACTGTGGGGTAAGTTTTGTGTCATGAACAGTGCTTGTGCCCATAGAAAGAGACGTGGCGCGTGACTCTATAGCATTACCAGAAGGCATGGATTATTGAGTCATTGTTAGTTTTACACTTAAGACATGACTCTGCTGTTGTGCTGTAGAATTTGTGAATTTTGTCTCTTCTATAATAAATTCTATACATTAGTTGATACTGGATTAAGCTTAACATATGTTCCAACATTCCCTTCATCTTGTGCCAATATCACTTATTTTTAAGTCTTGGTTCCAATAGTTTATATATATTTTTCTAAGAGATGGAGTTGGATGGGCTCTTGGAGAGAAGCCTTGTTTATACCTGGCTCTAACATGCGTCCTTTGTCCTGATCTTGTCCACATTCTGATTGCGCCAACATTTTCCGAAATATGTCTACACATGGTATTAAAATGTGTCTCTGATCCATCCACTGTGTCCGTATTGTGACCACATTTCCTGGTCCCTCCCTGTTTGCAAATTATTTGACAGCAATTCTTTCAAAATAATATTTATTTATTTATTTTAAGACATATTGATGCCGATAAGTCAATGGTGCCACCTGTCAATTATGATTTAAATGGTTTCACTGTCCAGATCGGTCTATATGGTAAGATATCCAGACACAACACAATCTTCTTCTTCTTCTTGGAGTTTAACAGCGGTTGGCATCCAATATGTTGCATTACCGCCCCTAACTGAAGTATAGTATAAATCCATTACAATTTGTGATACAAAAGGGGAAACGGGAAAAATAAAAAATAAATTACAATATATTCTTAATTACCCTACCAACTAACCCTACACTCATTAAAACCTGTCACCTTATTCCACTACTTTAACCTTATCTGATCCTACCCCAGGCCAACGACCTGAGAGGACAGGACACTGCCACTCAACACACCCTGTAACTCTTCTGAAGTCAAATCTCGTACCCCAAGTACTTCTCTGCAGCTGCCACCAGAACATTTATTTTCTGTGACTTACGTTCCATGTCTGCGGTACAGTTGATAACCATTGCTATGAATGCTAAGAAGCCAACCTTACTGAAACATATATCACTCATTGGCCTATCCCTCTGTTCTGGCACATATGTACTATTCACTGGGATCCTCTCAGAATCCCTCACTCTTGATCCACCCTCCTCTACCTTCTTCACTGCCTCAGCATACGACACCTTCTGCACTACTCTGACCCTGGCCACCTCAACCTGCCTCTCTCGCACCGGACACCTCCAATTCCCAGCAACATGGGCACCCCTACAGTTGACACACACACAAAACTGTTTCCACCGAAACTACACATTCCTCTGTCCCATGTCCTCCTGCACACTTCCCACATCTTGGAATCTCCCTCCTACACACTACTGCTACATGCCCATAAACATGACACCTATAACACTGCATTGTATTCGGCACAAACGCTCTAACAGTATAACATGTATCCTAACATTACTTTGTCAGGTAAAGACTCTGAGAACAGACTGTGTCACCTCTGTTTCACCAAGCTCCCCACCAGATCTACGTCACAGCAAACAGTGGGCGTCACAAACACCAGGAATCTTCCACTTAAATTGCTCCACCTCCACACTTAACGCTACCCCAGAAATCACTCCCTTCAATGGTGCCCTGTACCTAAGCGCAAAGCAAGATCCAGGTCTTTTCCCCAAGTTGCGTCGCACGGAGCGCCTGCTCCCTCTGATCTGAAGAAACACAAACAAACATCTCAAGTCCACCTCGGGTTACCTTCAACGACTCAACAGCACCCACCATCTTTTCCACCCAACCTGAAACCACCCATGGATCAGCCAAATGGCCTGGTTCAATCCTCTTCAAAAATCTCACTCCACTGGACCAAAAGCATCTTTATCATGTCCATCAATGCAAGGCTCGGGCTCCAAGCTCCTCACAACACCTTCTACCCCTTCCATTTCGCCCCCAGAACTCGAACTGGCATCCGCTCACTCTGTTTGAACTTGACACCAATCTTCCTCGAGATACCCTCTCCCTTGTTATTGCTAGCTTCAACAGATTCAAACCCATCTTCTGCCTCCATCAGTCTTTTCAACCTCCTCTCTCTTTCCCTCCAATCCTCCTCCCTTAACCAATTAACCGACTCCTTCTGAAAATATTCAACTTTTCCAAGCCAACATCTATTTTTAGCCTCCTCGAGAGACATGCTATGCCCTGTACTCCCTCCACTTCCTCTGATCACAATCAGACGACAATGCATCTTTTAGTCATCTACACCTGTCTGGAAATGTGGGCACAATCAGAATGCGGACAAGATCAGGACAAATGATGCACGTTAGCACCAGGTATAAACAGGGCTAGAGTGTCACAGTGTGTGTGTACAGTCACAATGTCCTCTTTCTCCAACGCATCGGCTCCCATACAAGAACTGTGGGGGTTTCCAAACAGTATCATTGTCTACCGGTTCATGCGTGCACGTGTGTATACAGAGGGGATGGAGTTGTGTGTTTCCGGGCATGTACAATACTGTATGTGTTCTTTCCTATTGTGTGTTTGTGTTTGTATGTGTGTGTACACAGTATGTGCATACACTGCTATTTTGTGTTTGTAAAGCCTGTGTGCTTTGCTATTTTGTGTCTGTGTGTCTGTATCAAAATATGAGAGGTAGAAGATGGAGGGAGATGTCAGCCCGTGTTCCTGCTCTGTGTTTCTGTTCCCATCAGGTTGTGTGGGAGCGTCTGTTTGTTCATGTCACCGCAGATGGTAGAAGCAGAGCTGATCAAGGAGGCATCTCTCCTCCGTTCTGCTGTCGCTCCCCTCTCTCTCTCACTCTCTCTCTCTCTCTCTCTCTCGCTCTCTCTCTCTCTCTCTCTCTCTCTCTCTCTCTCTCTCTCTCTCTCTCTCTCTCTCTCTCTCTCTCTCTCTCTCTCTCTCTCAATTCAATTTCAATTCAATTTCAATTCCATTTAAGGGCTTTATTGGCATGGGAAACGTATGTTAACATTGCCAAAGCAAGTGAAGTAGATAGTAAACAAAAGTGAAATAAACAATAAAAATTAACAGTAAACATTACACTCAGAAGTTCCAACAGAATAAAGACATTTCAAATGTCATATTATGTTTATATACCGTGTTATAACAATGTGCAAATAGTTAAAGTACAAATGGGAAAATAAATAAACATAAATATGGGTTGTATTTACAATGGTGTTTGTTCATCACTGGTTGCCCTTTTCTTGTTGCAACAGGTCACAAATCTTGCTGCTGTGATGGCACACTGTGGTATTTCACTCATTAGATAAGGGAGTTGATCAAAATTGGGTTTGTTTTCGAATTCTTTGTGGATCTGTGTAATCTGAGGGAAATATGTGTCTCTAATATGGTCATACATTTGGCAGGAGGTTAGGAAGTGCAGCTCAGTTTCCACCTCATTTTGTGGGCGGTGTGCACATAGCCTGTCTTCTCTTGAGAGCCAGGTCTGCCTACGGCGGCCTTTCTCAATTGGCAAGGCTATGCTCACTGAGTCTGTACATAGTCAAAGCTTTCCTTAAGTTTGGGTCAGTCACAGTGGTCAGGTATTCTGCCACTGTGTACTCTCTGTTTAGGGCCAAATAGCATTCTAGTTTGCTGTTTTGTTTTGTTACTTCTTTCCAATCTCTCTCTCTCTCTCTCTCTCTCTCTCTCTCTCTCTCTCTCTCTCTCTCTCTCTCTCTCTCTCTCTCTCTCTCTCTCTCTCTCTCTCTCTCAGACAGATGCAGGTGCCAGCAGCAAACTAAACAAGCAGGTCAACTAGATACTCAGCAGGCCTGTTAACAAATGTAGAACAGACAAAAAGAGCAGCCTCATGTTTTCTTTCTTTGTGTTGTAATGTCAGAGGCTTTTTACCAGACGTGTTCCAGCAAGGCAGTAGGTGCATTGTCATTCTCTCTCTCTCTCTCTCTCTCTCTCTCTCTCTCTCTCTCTCTCTCTCTCTCTCTCTCTCTCTCTCTCTCTCTCTTTCGCTCTCTCTCTCTTTCGCTCGCTCTCTCTCTCTTTCGCTCGCTCTCTCTCTTTCGCTCTCTCTCTCTCTCTCTCTCTCTCTCTCTCTCTCTCTCTCTCTCTCTCTCTCTCTCTCTCTCTCTCTCTCTCTCTCTTTCGCTCTCTCTCTCTTTCGCTCGCTCTCTCTCTCTTTTGCTCGCTCGCTCTCTCTCTCTTTCGCTCTCTCTCTCTCTCTCTCTCTCTCTCTCTCTCTCTCTCTCTCTCTCTCTCTCTCTCTCTCTCTCTCTCTCTCTCTCTCTCTCTCTCTCTCTCTCTCTCTCTGTCTCTCTCTCTCTCTGTCACCTGCAAGGTCGATACACACAGCAACCTGCTGGACCGGGTGGAAAACAACAACCTGGAAGTCGTTTTAAAATGGTGCCCTTGGGCTCTCTCACTATGATGCCAGTGACAGGGAGCTAGGCTGTGGGTAGCAGTTTGGGCATGTCTGGTACTATACTGTCAAATAGAGCAGAGTATTATAAGACCACCCATCCACCTACCACTGATGTGAGACTGACATGAGGTTTAGGTTGAGGTTTGCTTCCTGTCTTTAGGTTTGGTGTGGGTTTTTCTTTTGTTTGCCTCTTCTTGGGCAGATTTAGTGGGTGCTCATGGTGGGTGTCTTTTAGGTTCCAGTTGTTGTTGCTAGTCAACTTTCCTCCTAAAACCTGTTTTGGTGGTTGTTCGTGACTTTTTGTTAGAGCGTACATTTTAGGTTTTCTTGCTGAGGAACATAACAAAATTGGGTTCTGGGTGGTCAATGCATATTAATAGTCTGTCTGGTGTGTGTTGGGGCTCTGGGTGTGTGTGTGTGCGTGTGTCCGTGTGTCCATGCGTGCATGTGTGTGTGCGTGCCTCAGTGTGCATGTGCGTACATTTGAGCTCCTGTATATATTTTTACAAATATATATGGGGGATTGGAAATGATGCAGACAATTACATTGATGGAAGCTACAATATATCTGCAGTATTAAAGCTGATCTAAAAAAAGTACCTCATACCTACTGTAAAATATGGTGGTGGAGGTTTGATGTTATGGGGCTATTTTGCTTCCACTGGTCCTGGGACCCTTGTTAATGTCAATGGCATCATTAACTTTACCTAGTACCAGGATATTTTAGCCAAAAACCTGGTTGCCTCTGCCAGGAGGCTGAAACTTGGCCACAAGTGGATCTTCCAGCAAGACAATAACCCCAAACACACATCAAAATACACAAGGAAATTCTTAATTGACCACAAAATCCGGACTTGAACCCCATTGGACTTGAACCCCAGTGAAAACCTGTGGTTTGAATTGAAGAGGCCAGTCCATAAGCTCAGACGAAGGATATTAAGGATCTGAAAATATTCTGTATGGAGGAATGGTCTAAGATCCCTCCCAATGTGTTCTCGAATCTCATAAAACCTGAGATAAAATTACTCAGTGCCATTTTCCTCGCAAGGGTAGGCTGCCGGAGTTTTGAAAATTAATGATTACCTGTTAAACAAAATAAATTTCTTTGAGCAATTGTATTAGTATAAAATAATAGTATTTTCTAAGAGATTTGAGCATATGATATTGTTCAGTATTTGTATTATTCATTTTATACAGTATTTTTTGCTCATCTATATCAAGTGCGGCAATCATTTTTGAGGTGACTGTATATGCAGAAAGCTGGTGTTATACAGTATGTGGAACTCGAATGATTGTGATCTGGTGTAGAAAGCTTCCATTATATTATAGAAATCTGCTGTTCTAAAACCTGGCCTTTCAAGATAGATTGTTCTTGACAACAGAAAGCTAGCTACTACTCTGGTGTCATATTAGAAAGAAACCAGAATAGAAAACTGGTGTTGCACTGTGCAAAGCTGGTGTTCAAGAATGTAAAGCTTAAATTCTAGTATAGAAATCTGATGTTCCGCAATAGAAAGATGGTGTTCTACCGGTGCTGTGGTGGGTAGGTGGCAGCATGCTGCTTGGCCAGTACGGGATCTGGTCTCTGTGGAAACGTCAGGGAGAGAGACAGACAGAGAGAGACAGAGACAGAGAGAGAGATCCACAAAGATCCACAGCGATCCACAAATAATTAGAAAACAAACCCAATTTTGATAAACTCCCTTATCTACTGGGTGAAAAACCACAGTGTGCCATCACAGCTGCAAGATTTGTGACCTGTTGCCACAAGAAAAGGGCAACCAGTGAAGAACAAACACCATTGTAAATACAACCCATATTTATGTTTATTTATTTTCCCATTTGTACTTGTACTACTATTTGCACATTGTTATAACACTGTATATAAACATAATATGACATTTGAAGAGAGAGAGAGAGAGAGAGAGAGAGAGAGAGAGAGACAGACATACAGACAGACAGACAGACAGACAGAGCGAGCCTGCGTATGTAGTGATGAGGAGTGGGGAAATGCAACAGGAAGTGTTAACATTTCTGTGATGTAGGAAGGGGGAGGATTATGGGGAAACAAAGGCAGGGATTATCTCTGCAAAGGGCTACAATAGCACTACACACACAGCCTCTGCAGGACAGGCCTCTTTGAACCACAGAACAAAGACAGGGTCTCCCACCCACACCCGCAGGGTCTTCCTCCCATCCACTCTCTTCCTCACGCAGAGCCAGCTCAGAAGAACTACAATGCCCAGCTGCCTATGGGAGAGCAACTAGGGACCTGAAATTAAGGGTCATTATTTCTCCTCAATATGGACATTCCTATTGTTGTGCCTCTCTGAGGAGACAACAGTATGGTCATGTTATCACTGTCCTCCCAGCACAGGGACCAGAACTTCACATTGGATGTGCACTCATTATAGGGCTTTGTCTAACAAGGGGAACATACATGACAATATACCCATACGTGAGGTCCATGTCAATGCTGTATTCGGGTGATTTTGCAAATAAGGGCCTTTTTGTGTCTCAGGGGTCGATTTTTAAGATAACATTTTAATTTAGATTTTAAAAATGCACATCCATTAAGTAGAGACTAAAATAACCTTAAACTTTTTTTTAAAGCTTTCAATATGTTTTATTTTATTTTATAAAGCATTTCATGTCTGTCATGTTTTTGTCCTGTCTCTCACCCAGACATTTTACATTCTGCTATGTATTACACTTACAAAAGTCTTGATAATTAGAAAATATTTAATGCACCTGTTTAAAAAAAGAGTCAACCAAATGGAAACTATATACACAACCATTCAAAAGTTTGGACACACCTACTCATTCAAGGGTTTATCTTTATTTTTACCATTTTCTACATTGTAGAATAATAGTGAAGACATCAAAGCTATTAAATAATACATATGGAATCATGTAGTAACCAAAAAGGTGTTAAACAAATTAAAATATATTTTATATTTGAGATTCTTCAAATAGCCACCCTTTGCCTTGATGACAGCTTTGCACACTCTTGACATTCTCTCAACCAACTTCATGAGGTAGTCATCTGGAATGCATTTAAATTAACAGGTGTGCCTTCTTAAAAGTTAATTTGTGGAATTTCTTTCCTTCTTAATGTGTCTGAGCCAATCAGTTGTGTTGTGACAAGGTATACAGAAGATAGCCCTATTTGGTAAAAGACCAACTCCATATTATGGAAAGAACAGTTCAAATAAGCAAAGAGAAACAACAGTCTATAATTAAGACATGAAGGTCAGTCAATACGGAACATTTCAAGAACTTTGAAAGTTTCTTCAAGTGCAGTCGCAAAAAAACATCAAGCGCTACGATGAAACTGGCTCTCATGAGGACCGCTACAGGAATGGAAGACCCAGAGTTACCTCTGCTGCAGAGGATAAGTTCATTAGAGTTACCAGCCTCAGAAATTGCAGCCCAAATAAATGCTTCACAGAGTTCAAGTAACAGACACATCTCAACATCAACTGTTCAGAGGAGACCGTGTGAATCAGGCCTTCATGGTCGAATTGCTGCAAAGAAACCACTACTAAAGGACACCAGTAAGAAGAAGAGACCTACAGTGAGGGGAAAATAGTATTTGATCCCCTGCTGATTTTGTACGTTTGCCCACTGACAAAGACATGATCAGTCTATAATTTTAATGGTAGGTTTATTTGAACAGTGAGAGACAGAATAACAACAAAAAAATCCAGAAAAACGCATGTCAAAAATGTTATAAATTGATTTGCATTTTAATGAGGGAAATAAGTATTTGACCCCTCTGCAAAACAAGACTTAGTAGTTGGTGGCAAAACCCTTGTTGGCAATCACAGAGGTCAGACGTTTCTTGTAGTTGGCCACCAGGTTTGCACACATCTCAGGAGGGATTTTGTCCCGCTCCTCTTTGCAGATCTTCTCAAAGTCATTAAGGTTTCAAGGCTGACGTTTGGCAACTCGAACCTTCAGCTACCCTCCACAGATTTTCTATGGGATTAAGGTCTGGAGACTGCTTCTTCTTGAGCCACTCCTTTGTTGCCTTGGCCGTGTGTTTTGGGTCATTGTCATGCTGGAATACCCATCCACGACCCATTTTCAATGCCCTGGCTGAGGGAAGGAGGTTCTCACCCAAGATTTGACGGTACATGGCCCTGTCCATCGTCCCTTTGATGCGGTGAAGTTGTCCTGTCCCCTTAGCAGAAGAACCCCCCCAAAGCATAATGTTTCCACCTCCATATTTGACGGTGGGGATGGTGTTCTTGGGGTCATAGGCAGCATTCCTCCTCCTCCAAACACGGCGAGTTGAGTTGATGGCAAAGAGCTCGATTTTGGTCTCATCTGACCACAACACTTTCACCCAGTTCTCCTCTGAATCATTCAGATGTTCATTGGCAAACTTCAGACGGGCCTGTATATGTGCTTTCTTGAGCAGGGGGACCTTGCGGGCGCTGCAGGATTTCAGTCCTTCACGGCGTAGTGTGTTACCAATTGTTTTCTTGGTGACTATGGTCCCAGCTGCCTTGAGATCATTGACAAGATCCTCCCGTGTAGTTCTGGGCTGATTCCTCACCGTTCTCATGATCATTGCAACTCCACGAGGTGAGATCTTGCATGGAGCCCCAGGCCGAGGGAGATTGACAGTTATTTTGTGTTTCTTCCATTTGCGAATAATCGTACCAACTGTTGTCACCTTCTCACCAAGCTGCTTGGCGATGGTCTTGTAGCCCATTCAAGCCTTGTGTAGGTCTACAATCTTGTCCTTGACATCCTTGGAGAGCTCTTTGGTCTTGGCCATGGTGGAGAGTTTGGAATCTGATTGATTGATTGCTTCTGTGGACAGGTGTCTTTTATACAGGTAACAAGCTGAGATTAGGAGCACTACCTTTAAGAGTGTGCTCCTAATCTCAGCTCGTTGCCTGTATAAAAGACACCTGGGAGCCAAAAATCTTTTTGATTGAGAGGGGGTCAAATACTTATTTCCCTCATTAAAATGCAAATCAATTTATAACATTTTTGACATGCGTTTTTCTGCATTTCTTTTTTGTTATTCTGTCTCTCACTGTTCAAATAAACCTACCATTAAAATTATAGACTGATCATTTCTTTGTCAGTGGGCAAACGTACAAAATCAGCAGGGGATCAAAAACTTTTTTCCCTCACTGTACACATACTGACCAGCTCAAATAGACAGAAGCGTGCTACATGGCAGACCAATCTGAACTCATCTCTCGGCATGTCCAGCCCACTCATTATCTCAGCCAATCATGGCTAGCGGGAAGGTTGCTGTCTTACTAGGCTCGTAATTTAACAATTTTATTCATATTTACAGATGGCATACAAGTTTCTTATTAAGGCACATGAAAGTTGACATGTTCCAGAAGGCATTTCTGCCAAAAAATGCATTTTGATTTTAAAAAAAGTTTACGTTCAATTGGCTCTCCTGTGAAGTAGTGACGCGCCACATACGCTTAGTTTCATGAAACGAGTCACAAATAGTAAAAAACAACTTTTAATTTCTGTAATTTCCTTTTCAACTAAAATAGCAAATTTTGTGACGGGGAAATTCCATTTCTCCTCGGGTATTTGGGGAAACCGATAAAAATCTTTATGTTCTTAAATAGTATGGTCTCAGCCACTATTAGATCTTGTTTCCAGACAGAGTGAAGAAATCCACCATTCCTACTTGCATTCAATTCAAGGGTGTACAGTACAATGATGCATTCATGGACCCTTCATGTACTTTTCTGTTCTTCTCAGAGAGTAATCAATGATTGATTTATTGATTGACAGTAGTTTTTGATAAAGTCACTTCAAGTGGCTAGGAATAGTCTAGTCGTTAGATTGGAACGATTATATGAGTTAGAGGAGGGTTAGACCCTGCTGATAGGTAGAAAAAGTGAGACAGATGGACAGAAATGAACGGGTTACGTACAGCATATGATTGAGGACAAAACAGCAGAAGCAAGAGGAAGAGATAAAAGGATGGGGGAGACGGACAGAGGGAGGAGACGGAGAGAGAGAGTGTGTTGGTCTGAGGAGATGTTTTAAATTCTGGATCCGAATGTACCTCCATCTGTTATTGTGGTGGTGGGTTCTGACTCAGTGATTTCTGTGATTGGCCCCAGCAAGTGCCAGAAGAGAGACAGACAGAATGAAGAACTCAGACTCTGCAGACTGACTGCTCTCACTGACAGGCTCCACTGGCTGGCTGCTACTCCTAAGGAGAACCACTGGGCCAGTCAGACCAGACCAATGGAGCTGCCCTCTACTGGACACAGGGTGATATGACACACAGGCAGAATACTGCTGACCAACTGGTGGTAGCTTTAACCTTTTGTAAAGGAAGCCTATGAAAGCTCAGTTGGTCACTGGTAAGATTGACAGTGTTAACGGCAAAAATAAGTCAAACAAACTTGTTTTTGGGGCTTATTTCACTGCAGAAGTCACTCTGGGGATGTTATCGAACCTCTTTTAGCAGTCATGCACAGTGTTAATGTAACAGTACTGCTTCCGTCCATTTCCTCGCACCAACCTGGTTTGAACGAGGTACCCTCTACACACATCATCAACAGCCACCCTTGAAGCATCATTACCTATCGGTCCTTGCAGAGCAAGGGTAACAACTACTTCAAGGTCTCAGAGCAAGTGACATCGCCAAGTGAAACACTATTAGCACGCACCGCTAACTAGCTAGCCATTTCACACCAGTACACAATCACCCCCCTTTGACCTCCTCCTTCTTCGCAGCAACCAATGATCCAGGTCAACAGCATCAATGAAACAGCCTTGCTTCCGTCCATTTCCTCACCCCAACTTGGGCTTGAACCAGGGACCCTATGCACACATCGACAACAGCCACCCTTGAAGCATCGTTACCTATCGCGCCAGAAAAGCCACAGCTTCAAGGTCTCAGAGTGAGTGACGTCACCGATTGAAACGCTACTAGGGCGCACAGCTAACTATCTAGCCACCCCCCCCCCCCCCCCCTACATTAAGGGCCCTGTGTCATTGCAGCCTACTGTATGTCACCCAGACACAGTGTTGGGAGGTCAATGAACAGGTGTTGAGTGCCTCAATTCGCTGCCGCCGTAATCACACACATCAACGCAGTGTGTTCTGTCGAGTGGCCTAGTCTCACATTCACACAGATTGTGTACTGCTCTCATGATCACCTCAGACAACAATGTGTTGTGCTGAGTGCCCTTAATGTCGCACTGGCCGGCTGGGTGGCTGGGTGGCTGGGTGGCTGGGTGGCTGGGTGGCTGGGTGGCTGGGTGGCTGGGTGGCTGGGTGGCTGGGTGGCTGGGTGGCTGGGTGGCTGGCCGGCTGGGTGGCTGGGTGGCTGGGTGGCTGGGTGGCTGGGTGGCTGGGTGGCTGGGTGGCTGGCCGGCTGGGTGGCTGGGTGGCTGGGTGGCTGGGTGGCTGGGTGGCTGGGTGGCTGGCCGGCTGGGTGGCTGGGTGGCTGGGTGGCTGGGTGGCTGGGTGGCTGGGTGGCTGGCCGGCTGGGTGGCTGGGTGGCTGGGTGGCTGGGTGGCTGGCCGGCTGGGTGGCTGGGTGGCTGGGTGGCTGGCCGGCTGGCCGGCTGGGTGGCTGGGTGGAAGTCTGGACTGGAGGACCCTAACTCATTGCAGCAATCAGACAGGTGGCTGGGCGGGCCAGGCTCTATGGTGTGGTGTGTAGTTTAGTTGGCTCAACGCAGCATGACAAGGCTGGTCCCTGGTGTGCTGTCATTCCTCAAAAAATAACATGACTTTGAGTGATTAAACCGCTCCCCTCTGGAACAGAGCAAACAGAACAGTTATGAATATTAAAGATGCTAATCGCCTCACGCTGAGCTTTTCATAAGCATTTTTTTTTTTTTCACGAGTTCACAAGTGAGAGAGAGAGAGCGGTCCTTGTACCCGCCAGGCTCACAGTAACATCACAGACAGAGATTAAACAAACGGCAATGATGATCCATTCGGCAGAATTATGTTAGGTCACTTGTACAGTACAGTAATACTGTCAGCTAGTGGATAATGTACAGTGTGAACGGTTGGAGACTTATAGCTGCAGTGTATAGCACTCTGTTCTACAGCACACAGTGTTTATACTGCTTGACCTTAGTTGGTAGCATCGCCATCGGTGACTCATTCCATGTGATATAGATTGTGTCAGAGACATTAAAGCAGTGATATTTGCACTGTTGGACTGTGCTGTGTTACAGTAGTTAGACTGTGTCCATGACTCTGTCTCTGGACTGTGTGGGCTGGCCTGGACTTATCTGTGCTGTACTGTGCTGATCTCACTATGCTCATCCAGTTTCACTAAGCGGCTTGGCTCCAGCCACCAGCATAGATGATATATCCCCCCCTCACCCCCCCCCCCCCCCCCCTCATCTCTCAGTCTGATTCATGGCCTGTTTGTATAGCCCATCCATCTGGGCCAACACACAGGAAGGAAAAACACAGGAAGACGCATTACTGTTTTGGAGCAGGGAGGGACTGCATTAAGTTGCTAGAGGAGAGATACAGGCCCAGAGAAATGGAGCCCTACTGGGGGAGAGGAGGAACATGGAAGAAGATAGAGAAACAGAGTAATGTGATGAAGACAGAGAAACAGAGTACTGAGCGAACAGAGCCGTGGACTATGCAGGAGGAGAGAAAATGGAATTCTCTGAGGGACGAGGGAGAGATTTTTACGGACAGGTTGACTACTGAAAGACAAACGAGTCAGACAGATGAAGGGCTGGACAGATCACAGATCATCAGGAAGGAAGGGCAGAGAACAAGGGAGGAACCATTCTTCATATGCTGTGTCGTGGACATGGGCACTAAATTTTTATTTCCTCATTCATCATGACCTTTCCTCCTTTGCTATAATTATTGTGTCCTTGAAGAGACGTCACAGTTAGAAAAAAACGCATTGATAGACTACAACCGTTTGGCATTGATGGTCAGCCAAAGATGAAAGGTCCCACTTTAGACAAAAAACTACTTCTAAAGGCTTTATATCTTCAAAAGCTCTGCACAGAAGCTTCACAAATCATTTATTAGCAAAGTCTTACTACATAAAGAGTGACATAAAACGTTATTCCTTACATGTAGACTAACCCTTCAGGCATATTTCCAGGCAAATTCAAAGCAGAATCTGGAGTAATTGTTTAGCCAGCAGCTCTCAATTGTTGATTCCTAATTGAAAACTGTTGTGCAGGATGAAGAATACTTAACAATGCCCTTTAGCTAGGTTGACCCCTTCTTTGGATGCCACGCTGCCACCCAACTGATGGAGTTTCCTTTAATGAACTTTGTGGCGATCATTTCATTAGACTAATTAGCTCTACTGTATGTGTCATTGTTTCAGTGGTTCACCATCTCATTAGTAGTAACTGTATGAAATCTTAATTTCATTGTTTCTTAATTGAATAGTCATTCAGGTGATTATGGTATTGAATGTTCAATACACAAGCACATGGCTACATAAGACCCTAGTGATCCTAGCATTCAGCTATTATGTTTTACTAACGAGGTATAGTGAGATCATAGCCGTTATGCCACACTTTAAACGGCTACATGAAGTAGTGGAGAATACTCTTTGCTGAGAGTAGGAGGGTTTATGTCTGGCTAGCTGTGAGTGGGAGGGTCTTAGTGATAGGGGGTGGACCTTCAGACAGAAATAGGACACTTCTGTCTCTAACAAGAGTTTATGACTTTCCTGTCTTTTAGGAGAAGAAAACCATCTCCTGATGTGCTTGGGGAATATGGTTCCTTTGATGTTGTACCAGAAATGAAAGTCCTCTTAGTGGAAGTCTAAATAGAGTTTGTGATTTTCGAGCCCAGGGACCGTGTGGCTGGCTGGGTAATTCTGGGATGGGAACCAGATCGCCCCCTAGAGGCGTGCTGGGAATTGAAGTGGGAGCAGAGAGGAAACGTAAATACAGTACTAAGGCATGAGCACTGTGCAGAAACACATGGAAGAGACTACATCTCTAGAGCCTCACTCTATTTTGCCACTGGGTGACTTAATACTGTCATCCATAAGCCTCTACACATAGACAGTTGTACTCCATGTTATAATCCCTTTGCAATTAACTATGTCAGACCTGTATTATAACCATTAATAGTTAGGAGCCAAAAGACCAAAAACATGAATAAGCAACTCAGCTAGCCACGAAAATGCCTTTGAGAGAAATTCCTTGTCCTTTTGGTTTGGAGAAGTTTAATATTACTCAACATATTCATGTTATTCAATGGCCCTACCTTCTCCAATCCAAACACTAACTGTGCGTACCTCCTGGAATAACAGGGTTGTAATCATGGTTTATTTGTCCATTTGCAACACACATTTCAACAGAACTAGCTAGCCTAAATGTGTGTAGCTCACTATTTTGCTACAGTACATGGTCTGAAATTGAAGTAATTTAGCTTACGCCTTACAGAAACAACATTTCCCCTGACAGTTAGGACAAATGTGTAAGCCCATTGATGAGCATGCTGAGTTTGGCACCAGCCACTGCCTCTTGAATTATACAGTCTATGAACAGCAGTCAGCGCACTCAGTGTTTTCCCTAGAGAGCAGATTTGCTCTGTAAGGAGGTTTCCCACAAACACACACACACTGACATCTACACACTGACCCAGCGGAGCCTTGTATTGACCTTTGACCCTGACATCTGCTTCCTGTGTGTTTCCTGTGTAGAGGCTGGCCAGAGAGGCGGAGCAGCTGCAGACAATGTATCCCTGGCTGGATGGGATCAAGGTAAAGTCAGAACCTTCTCTCTCTCTCTTTCTACTCGCTCTCTTTGTCTCTTTCTCTCTTTATCTCTTTACCCGTCTCACAATCTTGCTTCCTCTTTCTCTATCTATTTATCTCTTCTTCATATTTACACAGTTTAGTTTTTCTTTAAAATGCCAATGCTACCAGTGTTACAGACACATGTACACACTCAAGTACACCTCCCCAAATGAAGATGTTTGTGTGTTTGAGCATTTAATAATGTACAACAGCCTATTTCTACATTTGGTCAACCTGTGTTGTGCATGAAAGGGAAAAACAGGTTGAACTTTGCATTTCCCAACACCTGACCTTTAAAACAGTGGAACACCACTCCCTGCTAATGTCTACATTTCAGAAGCTTGGGTATTACTTGGCTTGTGTGTGTGTGTGTGTGTGTGTGTGTGTGTGTGTGTGTGTGTGTGTGTGTGTTGTGTGCAGTATGTGTGTGTGTGTGCAGTATGTGTGTGTGTACGCATATGGTCCACTGACTCTCAGATTAACAAACAAACAGATTCCCCGCAAATACACACACGTACTGACACACACACTCAATCTCACACCCAGCAGCAGATAAACACACACACACACACACACTCATTCCCCAATGTTGTATCCTCTGTCTCCAGGGAGACGAGCTCACTGCCATGGTACACCTCCCACAAATTATTTTTTAACCCTGCGCCTTCCGGGGGATATTTGAGAAAAGCTTTAACTGATTTTTTAAATAATAATTATGAGCCCTACTTCCCAGAAAAGTCGCTTACTCTGAAGCTGGAGTCACAGGGTGGCCACTGTTCTGACCGAACCAGGGTGGTTCTGTCTGTCAGTGCCTTCCTCTTGTCTGCCAGTGGTCAGCTGGTCAGCTTTAATGCGTCTCGATCGGATGTGTACCCATGCAGGTAGTTGGGTTTGGGGTCACAGTGGCCTCACACAGCACACCTGTTCATAGGTAACTGCATCCAATATGGCTTCACTGTCTCTTCAAGTGGAAAAGCCAGCTCTCTCCCTCTCCTCCTCACTTCCCCTCTCCTGCTATCTCTCTCTCTCTCTCTCTCTCTCTCTCTCTCTCTCTCTATCTCTCTCTTTCTTTCTTTCTTTCTCTCTCTCTCTCTCTCTCCCTCCCTCTTCCCTCTCTCTCCTTCTGTCCTCCACCTTTTCTTCTTATCTGTCACTGTCTTTAATCAGCCATGAAAACAGTTTGAAAATATAATATTGTTGCAAATACTGCAAATGAATCCTAATGGTGCTACTCCATTAATAATGTATTGGAGCTGATTTCATTTGCCTTTATAATTAGAGCAGGTAATGAATCTCGGTAGGGGTGACTGTGAAACCATTAAAAAAACCTTGGAGGGGAGGAGAGGAGGAGGGGGGAGGGAGGCGAGAGGAAGATATGCCACGTTCCCTGTGAGAAGATTTCTCCTGTTTGTAGATTTTGTGCTTTTCTAATTTCCTTTTGGGTGAACACTTGGCTGAGTGACATTGTAATTAGATTAGGGCGGCATGCTCTTTGGGCATATTAGGAGCAGCGCAGAGCATCTTAAACTAACGGGAGGAGCAAGCTGTCAGACGCCCAGCGAAAGGTGTTTATGTAAGAGAGACAGCAGAATATGTGTGTTTTTGATAGCGTGTGTGTATGAGAGAGACGAGGGAAAATAAAGAAAGATGCATGTGTGTGAAGGAAGGAAGTCGTGTGTGAGTATATTTATCTATGTGTATGGGAGTGTGCTTGTTTGTGGGGGGGGGTTTAACGTTCTGCTCCCTACCTGGACCGGCCCATCTGCTCTGTTCAAAAACACCGGTGACATCATACGACTCAATGACATGGCTGTTCCCTCTTCCTCTGGACTGCTGATGTCGCATCTGTTACCATAATGACGGATCACACTCCTCTCCTCTTCCTATTGTAACTGTAGCGATGGTGCCTGGGTTGATATGATCACTGCGATGGTCTGACGTTATGAACATTGGGCTGTTCACCGTCGTAACAACTGTTGTGATGGTCGTTCTGGGTTTTAATCCATTGCTATTAAATGGTGTGTGAAATAGATATTAAAGTATTTGATCTCTCCTGATTTCTCAAGGTCATAAACCTATCGTATCCCAGCTCTATCACAGGTCTCTTCACAGACCATTTGTTCTATTGTATTGGCTCTGGAAACATTCTCCTGGGTATTTGTTTTTTTAAAATGTAATTTGTATATATATATTACCGGTCAAAAGTTTTAGAACACCTACTCATTCAAGGGTTTTTCTTTATTTTTACTATTTTCTACATTGTAGAATAATAGTGAAGACATTAAACTATGAAATAACACATATGGAATCATGTAGTAACCAAACAAGTGTTAAACAAATAAAAATATATTTTATGTTTGAGATTCTTCAAATAGCCACCCTTTGCCTTGATGACAGCTTTACACACTTGGCATTCTCTCAACCAGCTTCACCTGGAATGCTTTTCCAACAGTCTTGAAGGAGTTCCCACATATGCTGAGCACTTGTTGGCTGCTTTTCCTTCACTCTGTGGTCCGACTCATCCCAAACCATCTCAATTTGGTTGAGGTCGGGGGGATTGTGGAGGCCAGGTCATCTGATGCAGTACTCCATCACTCTCCTTCTTGGTAAAATAGCCCTTACACAGTCTGTAGGTGTGTTGGGTCATTGTCCTGTTGAAAAACAAATGATAGTCCCATTAAGGCCATACCAGATGGGATGGCGTATCGCTACAGAATGCTGTGGTAGCCATGCTGGTTAAGTGTGCCTTGAATTCTAAATAAATCACAGACAGTGTCACCAGCAAAGCACCCCCACACAATAACACCCCCTCCTCCATGCTTTACGTTGGGAAAAACATATGCGGAGATCATCCGTTCACCCACACCTCATCTCACAAAGACACGGTGGTTGGAACCAAAAATCTCAAATTTGGACTCCAGACCAAAGGACAGATTTCCACCGGTCTAATGTCCATTGCTCGTGTTTCTTGGCCAAGCAAGTCTCTTCTTCTTATTGATGTCCTTTAGTAGTGGTTTCTTTGCAGCAATTCGACCATGAAGGCCTGATTCCACCAGTCTCCTCTGAACAGTTTATGTGTCTGTTACTAGAACTCTGTGAAGCATTTATTTGGGCCGCAATTTCTAAGGCTGGTAAGTCTAATGAACTTATCCTCTGCAGCAGAGGTAACTCTGGGTCTTCCATTCCTGTGGCGGTCCTCATGAGAGCCAATTTCATCATAGTGCTTGATGTTTTTTGCGACTGCACTTGAAGAAACTTTCAAAGTTCTTGAAATGTTCCGTATTGACTGACCTTCATGTCTTAAAGTAATGATGGACTGTCGTTTCTCTTTGCTTATTTGAGGTGTTCTTGCCATAATATGGAGTTCGTCTTTTACCAAATAGGGCTATCTTCTGTATACCCCCCCTACCTTGTCACAACACAACTGACTGGCTCAAACACATTAAGTAGGAAAGAAATTCCACAAGATATATTTTAAGGCACACCTGTTAATTCAAATGCATTCCAGGTGACTACTTCTTGAAGGTGGTTGAGAGAATACCAAGAGTGTGCAAAGGTGTCATCAAGGCAAAGGGAGACTCTTAAAATATAAACTATATTTTGATTTGTTTAATACTTTATTGGTTACTACATGATTCCATATGTGTCATTTCATAGTTTTGATGTCTTCACTATTATTCTACAAAATAAAATAAAAACCTTGGATGAGTAGGTGTTCTAAAACTTTTGACCGGTTGTGTACATAGATTGTGGCTTTAAAACATTTTTTTTATATTATTTTAAATATACAGTATATCGTTTTTGTAGTAGAGTAATAGTAGAGCTCTATGGCCATTGGGGCCAATGACTACAGGAACCGTCCCCTAAAGCATTTGACATTTCAGTCATATTCAATATAATAGTTTAAATAATACACCATGATAGAATTGCACATTGGAGGCCAGAGAGATGAATGGGAAGGGAAGCTAGAAGGTATGGCCTTTGTGCACCTCATAAAAGCATTATCTGGTCGTAAATGTCATTTCAGGCAATCCACTACATGGGGGAGTAGATTTGCAATGACTTATTCAAAGCAATCATGTTGACGATTCGTGCCATTGAATAGCATATTCGGTATTTTATCGTATTTTTATAACTGGAAGATACCCTATTCGGTAACACTACTTGGCACCCAGCATCATAACATGTTATGACATTTGTATTTGTATTTATTATGGATCCCCATTAGCTGCTGCCAAGGCAAAATTAAGGCAGTTATACAATATAACCATGTCATAATATGTCATAACAGCTGACATAACTTGTCATAACCTGTTATAATATAGTCATAACACTGTCACAACACATGTATTTAGACCTGTTGTGACATATATTGCGTTATTTTATGGCTGGCTATGACACCTACATAGGAGTGTAAAAACCCACAAAACCTACCTCTGTAGTTATTTTATGGCTGGTTATGACACCTATATAAGAGTGTCAAAACCCACAAAACCTACCACACAAGGCAAAACATTCCATTACACTATAGCCTACGTGTCAACAGTATGTTTATGTTGTTTATTTGTTAATTTTTTATTGACCATATTCAATTATCATGGTAATTGTGCACACATTGATGTCAGACATGCACCTACCCCAATGCTCCGTTGCTGTTGACTGGGATGAATGCAGGAGCAGATTTTATGATGACTGATATACAGTGCTATGAAAAAGTATTTGCCCCCTTTCTAATTTTCTCTACTTTTGCATATTTGTGATACTGAATGTTATCAGATCTTCAACCAAAACCTAATATTAGATAAAGGGAACATAAGTGAACAAATAACACAACAATTTCATATTTATTTCATTTATTTCATAAACAAAGTTATGCAACACCCAATTCCCCTGTGTGAAAAAGTAATTGCCCCCTTACACTCAATAACTGGTTGTGCCACCTTTAGCTGCAATGACTCCAACCAAATGCTTCCTGTAGTTGTTGATCAGTCTCTCACGTCGCTGTGGAGGAATTTTGGCCCACTCTTCCATGCAGAACTGCTTTAACTCAGTGACGTATGGGTTTTCAAGCATGAACTGCTCGTTTCAAGTCCTGCCACATCTCAATTGGGATTAGGTCTGGACTTTGAATAGGCCATTCCAAAACTTCCAATTTGTTGATTTTTAGCAATTTTCATGTAGACTTGATTGTGTGTTTTGGATCATTGTCTTGCTGCATGACCCAGCTGCGCTTCAGCTTCAGCTCACAGACGGATGGTCTGACATTCTCCTGTAGAATTCTCTGATACAGAGCAGAATTCATGGTTCCTTCTATTAAGGCAAGTCGTCCAGGTCCTGAGGCAGCAAAGCATCCCCAAACCATCACACCACCACCACCATGCTTGACCTTTGGTATGATGATAACATATGAAAATATGTCCCCTTTTGTGTTTTACACCTCCAGCAAAGGAATTACATTTCTGAGTGCATGATGTTCAGTTTCACTGGCATATAATATGTTCTATGGATGGAATTAGACTGCAGTAATTTATGTCTGACATTATTTGAACATGACTGGGCATTCAAACATATCTATATCCATTCAATATCATCAACAGTGTCTCCCAGGTCTTCCTCACATTTTGTTTACATGTTTTGTGTCATCGGGAAAAGCCTCTATCTATCTACCCTTGATACAGTTTGGAAATCAACTTTAGAAATTTGTCAGACTGCCTTAAAATAGTTTCAATCTTTGAAGCTTCTGACTTGTCCAGTGTTTGCTGCACAGAGAGAATAAAGTGTTGCATCTGCAAAAGTTCAGCGCCGTTACAGACTTGATCTTCCCTGGTTGCCTGACCCTGCTGAGACCCCTGTCACCATCTGATCCTGCTCAGATGAGGCGTTAAAATAATTACCTTGGTGTGCATTTATACATTACATTGGAGGCTGCTGAGGGGAGGACGGCTCATAATAATGTCTGCAATGAAGTCAATGGAATGGCATCAACCACATGAAAACTTGACTCCATTCCAGTCATTATTATGAGCCATCATCCCCTCAGCAGCCTCCACTGATATATTATATTATCCAATAATAGAATCAATGTTTTAATCATTGAAATGACCATAATTCCCAGATCCCAGACTGTAGCTTACCCATCAACTCAAGATGGAACTTTGTATCCATTCACTGATTGTTATAATATACTGCAAAATTCACCTGAGCTCCGTAGACTGGTCTTCCCTGGCTGTTTGACCCTGCTGGGACACCTGTCACCATCTGATCCTGCTAAGACATGATGAGCATATTGTTGTGTACTGACTGTGCACCATGACAGTGAAGCCTGTAGAGCTGTTTACACCGTGTCAGTGTGAAAAGTATGGAATTAGCTAGGGAAACTGACTGATCAATAACATTACATTGCTATACTGACTAATAAAAACTCACATTGTGCTGTCAAAAAACGTCAGAATATCAGTCTTCAATCGTTTGGCCACTGGTTTCATCATTTGATTCAGGTCTAGTGTGATTGAGGTAAACATAATAACTTTTGGCTAGCTCTAATGGTACATCAACTGGCGAAAACGGGCTAAGTTAATTTACTTCTGTTGAAACGGGACAAAACAAAGGCTACAAAACATTTCCATACACACAACAGCTGTTAGATACTGCTATCTGACAGATAGCTAGAGGCTAGAGCTGAACTGGCTGTGGTAGCTACTAGCTAGCTAGCTAGTTCATTTACTCAGACAGAACTTCAGTCGAGAGGGGATGCAACATTAGCTAACGTTACATGTCAGTTAAACTACAAGCTCAGCACTGGGAATAAATACTTTTTTCTGTTAAGTCAAACAGCAGTTACCTTGCCAGCTACATCAGTCAAAGAAAGAGTAGCCCATGTTTCTGCACTGCTTGCTTTTACAACTCTGAGAAAAAGCACAACACACACAGACAACAGCTGCCTCTGTTTGCTCTGTGGTGTCTGTGCGGTCCTAAATCCAGCCGACTGAAACCGTCAAACAGCCTACCTGACCGCTCTGAGGCGTCTGCATGGTCCTAAAGCACACCGATACCTCTTTTTGTATATCACAATACAATTTTTAAACAGCGGGGGGGACAAAAATGCAATTTCAGAATGTGTGTGTGGGGGGGGGGTCATGTCCCCCCCGTCCCCAGTGAAAGTTGCGCCCCTGCTAGCAATCAACAAATGTACATTGTGTAGCTCTTTCCTGAAGTCAAACAACCAAATCACCCTCTAGTGGCCTCATGGGTGGAATGTTATTCATATTTTTCATTATTTCATAATTAATAAACATGATTGGTTTTAAATCTCAGAAAATCCAGTGTTTCTATGTCAAACTGTTTTGTTATATTTCAATCTTCTTCGTTTTTTTATTTTTATTTATTTGAATTAAACCTTTATTTATCTAGGCAAGTCAGTTTTACAATGACGGCCTACCAAAAGGCAAAAGGCCTACTGCGGGGACAGGGGCTGGGATTAAAAAAAAATATATATATATAGGACAAAACACACATCACAACAAGAGAGACACCACAACACTACATTAAGAGAGAGCTAAGACAACAACATAGTAGCAACACAACATGGCAGCACAAAACATGGTACAAACATTATTGGGCACAGACAAAAGCACAAAGGGCAGGAAGGTAGAGACAACAATACATCACGCGAAGCAGCCACAACTGTTAGTAAGAGTGTCCATGATTGAGTCTTTGAATGAGATGGAGATAAAACTGTCCAGTTTGAGTGTTTTTTGCAGCTCGTTCCAGTCGCTAGCTGCAGCGAACTGAAAAGAGGAGCGACCCAGGGATGTGTGTGCTTTGGGGACCTTTAACAGAATGTGACTGGCAGAACGGGTATTGTATGTGGAGGATGAGGGCTGCAGTAGGTATCTCAGATAGGTGGGAGTGAGGCCTAAGAGGGTTTTATAAATAAGCATCAACCAGTGGGTCTTGTGACGGGTATAAAGAGATGACCAGTTTACAGAGGAGTATAGAGTGCAGTGATGTGTCCTATAAGGATCATTGGTCATCTGAATCAGGGTTAGTTTGGCAGCTGGGGTGAAAGAGGAGCGATTACGATAGAGGAAACCAAGTCAAGATTTAACCTTAGCCTGCAGCTTTGATATGTGCTGAGAGAAGGACAGTGTACCATCTAGCCATACTCCCAAGTACTTGTATGAGGTGATGTATATAAAGTGTAATATTGGGATGCAAACTCAAAATTGAACACATTTCAACTTTATATCTGACATGGTACAGGTGCCTTCTTTTTTTAAAGCCCATAACCATGTGTGTGAGGTGTATACTTTTGTTTCGAGAGGCTTGTAGAATCATGACTCTTTTGAGTTTTCAGTTCATCGTTCGCCAGGTAGGGGGTCCTGCCTACAGTGAACGAGAGGCTTGTAGAATCATGACTTTCGAGTTTTCAGTTCATCGTTCGCCGAATGAGTCGAAAGAGTTGTTCTTTTGACAGAACGAGTCGAAAAGATCTGAGTCAAAATGGTCTGATGGTGATGTGGATATACTCGGAATACATATCCCAAAGAAAATAAATGATCTCACATCAATACATTTTAATAGAAAGTTAGCAAAAATAGATAAGATCTTGCTACCATGGAAAGGTAAATACCTGTCAATTTGTGGAAAAAATAATGAACCCTGATTAACTCTTTAGTATTATCCCAGTTTACCTATTTGCTTATGGTCTTGCCTACGCCTAGCGAACAGTTTTTTTAATTATATGAGAAAAAAATATTCAATTTTATTTGGAACGGCAAGCCAGACAAAATTAAACGGGCCTATTTATGTAATGAATATGAGGTCGGAGGACAGAAATTATTGAATATTAAAGCATTAGACCTATCACTAAAAGCTTCAGTCATACAAAAGTTATACTTAAATCCGAACTGGTTCTCTAGCAAATTAGTAAGATTGTCTCACCCAATGTTCAAGAATGGCCTTTTTCCCTTTATTCAGATTACAACCACTCACTTTCAGTTATTTGAAAAGGAAATAATCTCCCAAATATCACTATTTCTAAAACAAGCCATAGAAAGTTGGTTGCAATTTCAATTTAATCCTCCAGAAATGACAGAACAAATAATGCAACAAATATTGTGGTTAAACTCAAATATACTAATTGACAAAAAACCTTGTTTAAAAAAGGTATAATCTTTGTAAATGATATCATCGGTAGGACTGGTGGAGTTATGTCGCACATGCAGCTAACAAAAACATATGGAAATGTCTGTTCTACCCAAAATTACAACCAAATAATTGCAGCCTTACCGCAAAAATGGAAGAGGAAAGTGGAAGGGGGAGAAAGTAAGGAACTTGTCTGTCGGCCTTGTATTAAAGAACATAATTGGTTAAGGAAAACTGTGATAAATAAAAAAGTATATCAGTTTAATTTAAGGACCAAAGGATTGACAGCCGTCCCATATAGATTGCAAAATAGTTGGGAAGAGATTTTTGACGTACCGATCCCATGGCATAGTGTTTATGAACTGATACGCAAAACGACACCAGATTCAAAACTTAGAATCTTTCAATTTAAATTATTAAATAAAATTCTTGCTACCAATAGAATGTTATTTAAATGGGGGATACAATCTTCCCAGCTCTGCAGATTTTGCTGTGAAGAGACAGAATCATTAGATCATTTGTTTTGGTACTGTACATTTGTAGCTTGTTTTTGGACACAGGTCCAGGAATGGCTAAAGGATTGCAATATTTACCTGGAGCTAACCTTGTGGATAGCATTACTGGGTGATCTGAAAAGTCATAGTCAATCAATCAATAACATAATAATACTTTTAGCAAAAATGTTTATTTTCAATTCACAATCTGTATAAACAATGAGAATAGAAAGGTTCAGAACTTTTGTAAGACATCACAGTACAGTTGAAATATATATGGCAAATAGAAATCCTATATGGATGGTGTTAAGAGATAGATGGGAGGTATTGAATAGAGTTGAAGGATGGGACTAATAACAACTAACAACAAATAATAACAAGATAGCTAATAATGTAAGCATACTGTGTCCATAATAAGTATATAGGTTGTAGGTTGGGAGCTTTTGTGAAGGAGCACAGTTAGAAAGATATGGCATATAGAAGCAAACCGGATGGACATCATGAAAATGATCGGAGAGGTTGAGAGTAGAAGAAGTTCAGGAGAAAAAACAAACAAAATATAATTATTGTAAAATTGACTGTGTCCATAAAATGTAGATAGTAAGTATAAGCTGGAAGTAGAGGCCTAAGCATTGTTGTTCACTAGTTTACTCCAAGTAGGGAAAGGGTGGCGGGGTTGGAAAGTAATAAAGGGGAATATATATATATTTTTAAAGGATATGTATGTGTATGTACAGTGGGGAGAACAAGTATTTGATACACTGCCGATTTTGCAGGTTTTCCTACTTACAAAGCATGTAGAGGTCTGTAATTGTTATCATAGGTACACTTCAACTGTGAGAGACGGAATCTAAAACAAAAATCTAGAAAATCACATTGTATGATTTTTAAGTAATTAATTTGCATTTTATTGCATGACATAAGTATTTGATCACCTACCAGCCAGTAAGAATTCCGGCTCTCACAGACCTGTTAGTTTTTCTTTAAGAAGCCCTACTGTTCTCCACTCATTACCTGTATTAACTGCACCTGTTTGAACTCGTTACCTGTATAAAAGACACCTGTCCACACACTCAATCAAACAGACTCCAACCTCTCCACAATGGCCAAGACCAGAGAGCTGTGTAAGGATATCAGGGATAAAATTGTAGACCTGCACAAGGCTGGGATGGGCTACAGGACAATAGGCAAGCAGCTTGGTGAGAAGGCAACAACTGTTGGCACAATTATTAGAAAATGGAAGAAGTTCAAGATGACGGTCAATCACCCTCGGTCTGGGGCTCCATGCAAGATCTCACCTCGTGGGGCATCAATGATCATGAGGAAGTTGAGGGATCAGCCCAGAACTACACGGCAGGACCTGTTCAATGACCTGAAGAGAGCTGGGACCACAGTCTCAAAGAAAACCATTAGTAACACACTACGCCGTCATGGATTAAAATCCTGCAGCGCACGCAAGGTCCCCCTGCTCAAGCCAGCGCATGTCCAGGCCCGTCTGAAGTTTGCCAATGACCATCTGGATGATCCAGAGGAGGAATGGGAGAAGGTTATGTGGTCTGATGAGACAAAAATATAGCTTTTTGGTCTAAACTCCACTCGCTGTGTTTGGAGGAAGAAGAAGGATGAGTACAACCCCAAGAACACCATCCCAACCGTGAAGCATGGAGGTGGAAACATCATTCTTTGGGGATGCTTTTCTGCAAAGGGGACAGGACGACTGCACCGTATTGAGGGGAGGATGGATGGGGCCATGTATCGCGAGATCTTGGCCAACAACCTCCTTCCCTCAGTAAGAGCATTTAAGATGGGTCGTGGCTGGGTCTTCCAGCATGACAACGACCCGAAACACACAGCCAGGGCAACTAAGGAGTGGCTCCGTAACAAGCATCTCAAGGTCCTGGAGTGGCCTAGCCAGTCTCCAGACCTGAACCCAATAGAAAATCTTTGGAGGGAGCTGAAAGTCCGTATTGCCCAGCGACAGCCCCGAAACCTGAAGGATCTGGAGAAGGTCTGTATGGAGGAGTGGGCCAAAATCCCTGCTGCAGTGTGTGCAAACCTGGTCAAGACCTACAGGAAACGTATGATCTCTGTAATTGCAAACAAAGGTTTCTGTACCAAATATTATGTTCTGCTTTTCTGATGTATCAAATACTTATGTCATGCAATAAAATGCAAATTAATTACTTAAAAATCATACAATGTGATTTTCTGGATTTTTGTTTTAGATTCCATCTCTCACAGTCTAAGTGTACCTATGATAAAAATTACAGACCTCTACATGCTTTGTAAGTAGGAAAACCTGCAAAATCGGCAGTGTATAAAATACTTGTTCTCCCCACTGTATGTATGTATGTGTGCATGTATGTGTGTGTGTATGTGTGTATATGTGTATATATATGTGTATATATATATATATATATATATATATGTATGTATACATACATACACATGGGGGATTGGAAGTATGGAAGTATAAAAACATGGGGGATTGGAAGTGATGCAGACAATTACATTGATGGAAGTTACAATCTATCTGCAATATTAAGCTGAACTACCCCCCCCCCCCCCAAAAAAAAAAAGACCTGAGTCAGTAAAAACAGCCAAACTTCCAAACACTAATGGTAGTTTGTGGTCGCACGTCGTCAAGGGGTTTGTGCGTGCAAAACCTATTGTTGTGTGTCACCCAGTATATAAGTTTATGTTCATGTATTTATGATCAGGAAGTACAACTGTGATGTAATCATGGTTGACGATTAAATCGTGACGGTTGAGCTTAAATGTTAACCTTGTTATCCTTGTTTATTGAAAAGGGTCCTGTTCATTTCCTGGTCTGACAATTGACGGGCAAATGGGGAGCGTTCGAGCGCATAGTTAATGAGTGGGTTGTCGGTATGATGGGTAGGAGATAGGGAGATGGTGGGGAAAAAACTGGGTTAAAGAAGGAGGGAGAGAAGAGAGAAAGGCAAGGAAGACATGCACTTTCCATCTGAATGTGATGTGGCAGCTGCTGTACGTTTGAAATGCATTAGCGCTAATAGCTGTGCCATTAGGGGAGAGAGAGTGAGAGAGAGGCACTCTACTGATGGGTTACTATGGAGAAACAGGGGGAGAGGGAGCGAGGAAGGGGGGGAGGCGAGACAGGGAGAGAGAAGGTGAGGTCATCGTGAGTGAGGGAGAAGGTTTGAGAGGGAGAGAAAATAGAGAGAAAAGGAGGAAGACCCAAGGAGAAGGAGATCTCCCATTTACTATAACATCACCCTGTAATCAATCAAGCCTTTCATCATGGGCCAAGAAAGTCTGCTGTGTGTGTGTACTATGTGTGTGTATATGGCGTATGTACTGCAACAAAAATAGGTGGGACAGGGTGGTTAAAGTGGCCAGCAAGGTCATCGAGGTGTAACAGGCACAGCTCTCTCAGTGACATTCAGAAAGCAAGTGGTGAGGAGAGCTAACAGTATCCTAGACTGTCCTGATCACCCCCTCCTTGACGATTTTGCGCTTCTCCCCTCGGGTCGTCGTTTTAGACTTCCCAAACTCAATAGCAACAGATACAAGAACTCTTTAATCCCACAGGCCATAAACTTTCTCGATCTGCACATGAAATTAAATAATGTTGATTTATTGCTGCACTTTTGCACAATGACTGCTCCTTTTTATCAATCTCATTGTTTCATGTTATATCAGTTGTAGGGTTGTCACTGTTTTTAATGTTGTTGTTTTTTATTGTTGAACTCTGACTGCACAACACATTTCCCAATTGGGACAATAAAGATAACTTCAACTTAAACTACTGCATGTCTGTGTGTTTTATGCATCTCACAGGGTTATTCAAAGAAACCTGTTTCTCATTCGAAATTGAGCTCAGGTGCATCCTGTTTCCATTGATTATCCTTGAGATGTTTTTACAACTTGATTGGAGTCCACCTGTGGTACATTCAATTGATTGGACATGATTTGGAAAGGCACACACCTATCTATATAAGGTCCCACAGTTGACAGTGCACGTAAGAGCAAAAACCAAGCCATGAGGTCGAAGGAATTGTCCCTAGAGCTCCGAAGGGTACCAAAACATTTATGCACCATTAAAGATCCCCAAGAACACAGTGGCCTCCATCATTCTTAGAACCACCAAGACTCTTCCTAGAGCTGGCAGCCCGACCAAACTGAGCAATTGGGGGAGAAGGGCCTTGGTCATGGAGGTGACCAAGAACCCGATGGTCACGCTGACAGAGCTCCAGAGTTCCTCTGTGGAGATGGGAGAACCTGCAGCACTCCACCAATCAGGCCTTTATGGTGGAGTGGCCAGACGAAAGCAACTCCTCAGTAAAAGACACATGACAGCCCACTTGGAGTTTTCCAAAAGGCACCTAAAGGTCTCTCAGACCATGAGAAACAAGATTAACTGGTCTGATGAAACCAAGATTGAACTCTTTGGCCTGAATTCCAAGCGTCACATCTGAAGGAAACCTGGCACCATCCCTACGGTGAAGCATGGTGGTGGCAGCATCATGCGTGGGGATGTTTTTCAGCGGCATGGACTGGGAGACTAGTCAGGATCAAGGGAAAGATGAACGGAGCAAAGTACAGAGAGATCCTTGATGAAATCCTGCTCCAGAGCGCTCTGGACCTCAGACTGGGGTGAAGGTTCACCTTCCAACAGGACAACGACTGTAAGCCCACAACCAAGACAACGCAAGAGTGGCTTCGGGACGATGTCTCTGAATGTCCTTGAGTGGCCCAGCCAGAGCCTGGTCTTGAACCTGATCGAACATCTCTGGAGAGACCTGAAAATAGCTGTGCAGCGACGCTCCCCATCCAACCTGACAGAGCTTGAGAGGATCTGCAGAGAAGAATGGGAGAAACTCCCCAAATACAGGTGTGCCAAGCTTGTAGCTTCATACCCAAGAAGACTCGAGGCTGTAATCTCTGCCAAAGGTGAATACTTATATATATGTATTATTTCAGTTTTTTTTTTTTTTTTATACATTTGCAAACGTTTCTAAAAACCTGTTTTTGCTTTGTCATTATAGGGTATTGTGTGTAGATTGATGAGGAAAATAAACAATTTAATCAATTTTAGAATAAGGCTGTAACGTAACAAAATGTGGAAAAAGTCAAGGGGTCTGAATGCTTTCCGAATGCACTGTATGTAGAGTCCCCTTAGTGACTCTGACCCCTAGTGTCGGGGGTAAGAGTTGACACTCCTGTTTGTTCCCCTGACCATGTCATATCTCCTTATAATGCTTTTGTTTGAGATAATTGGCTCTTCATTGTGGCGGGAGGATGGCTCTCTCAGCCAGGCCCTCAGAGCAGAGTGACGCGAGCTGCTCCATTAACCACAGAATACATTAGTCTTATGAGGGCCATCTTCAAGGGACCACAATCAGGTGAAATAGAGGGACACCAAAAGACGCCTCACTGGGCTTCTGTTTCATCTCTTTCCCCCAGTCAACTTTCTTATTTTCGGTCTGTTGTGAGGCGGTATTTCGAAGCCCTATGTTCATCTCTGGACAGATTGGGAGAGACAGGAATTGTCTGTGCAATCATTTTTCTGTTTCATGTTTTAGATGAAATATTTTCTTATTTCGGAAATAAGACCGTTTTCCTTACTCATGTATGATGAGCGGAACCCAATCACAGCGCCTTTTGGGCTTTTGAGGATGAGACGGTGAACAGGCTGATCGTTAAGTTTAATAGGACAGGGTAGCATACTGCACTAAACCTGCTACGAAAATATATTATTTATTTGAATGTCTATTTGTATGGGGGAATGGGATGTTTTTCTCCCTAGTTATTCTAGCATCCTATATCACTTCCTCCTTTTGTATATCAAATGATCCACATTCAGCCATTCCCAATGACTGCAGAGGCTCTGTCTGAGTTGGGCCAATTTGTCCTGTTTCAGCACATTTATGTGAGCCAGAACTCAACTCTTAGCAGGAGCTAGAGTGAGAGGGCGGGAGGGAGAGAAGGAGGGAGGGGAATGTGGTTTTAGGAGCTCTTTTTTAATATACAGTACATATTTCAAACACTGATAAGCATAAACACATTGTATAATCATAAATGAACTGCTTCTATTTTCTTTGTGAGCATTTCCCTTTCCTGTGGCTGTGCTGAGACAGAGGCAGAGTGCTAGCAGCCTGCCGAGTGCGCAATGGAACTCATAAACAGCGTTATCGCTGAATCCCGCGCCATGGAACGGACTTCCATCTGTTCACCACTGGAGGGAAAGGAATGAAGGGAAGGGGGGAGGATGGTGGAAGAAAACCCAACACAGTATACAATTTAGCGAGGCCAACATACCTATCAAGCGTATCTGATGGTCTGGATGCCTCAGCAGAGAGACAGAGACTGGACCCAGTCTGGCTACTATACACAACGCTGAGACGAGCCTTTATGCAGCTACAGTTGAAGTCGGAAGTTTACATACACCTTAGCCAAATACATTTAAACTCAGTTTTTCACAATTCCTGACTTTTAATCCTAGTAAAAATTCACTGTCTTAGGTCAGTTAGGATCACCACTTTATTTTAAGAATGTGAAATGTCAGAATAATAGTAGAGAGAATTATTTCTTTCAGCTTTTATTTCTTTCATCACATTCCTAGTGGGTCAGAAGTTTACATACACTCAATTAGTATTTGGTAGCATTGCCTTTAAATTGTTTAACTTGGGTCAAACGTTTCGTGTAGCCTTCCACAAGCTTCTCACAATAAGTTGGGTGAATTTTGGCCCATTCCTCCTGACAGAGCTGGTGTAACTGAGTCAGGTTTGTAGGCCTCCTTGCTCGCACACGCTTTTTCAGTTCTGCCCACACATTTTCTATAGGATTGAGGTCAGGGCTTTGTGATGGCCACTCCAGTACCTTGACTTTGTTGTCCTTAAGCCATTTTGCCACAACATTGGAAGGATGCTTGGGGTCATTGTCCATTAGGAAGACCCATTTGCGACCAAGCTTTAACTTCCTGACTGATGTCTTGAGATGTTGCTTCAATATATCCACATAATTTCCCTTCCTCATGATGCCATCTATTTTGTGAAGTGCACCAGTCCCTCCTGCAGCAAAGCACCCCCACAGCATGATGCTGCCACCCCCGTGCTTCACGGTTGGGACGGTGTTCTTCGGCTTGCAAGCGACCCCCTTTTTCCTCCAAACATAACGATGGTCATTATGGCCAAACAGTTCTATTTTTGTTTCATCAGACCAGAGGACATTTCTCCAAAAAGTACGATCTTTGTCCCCATGTGCAGTTGCAAAACTTGTTCTGGCTTTTTTACGGCGGTTTTGGAGCAGTGGCTTCTTACTTGCTGAGCGGCCTTTCAGGTTATGTCGATATAGGACTCGTTTTACTGTGGATATAGATACTTTCTTACCTGTTTCCTCCAGTATCTTCACAAGGTCCTTTGCTGTTGTTCTGGGATTGATTTGCACTTTTTGCACCAAAGTACGTTCATCTCTAGGAGACAGAACGCGTCTCCTTCCTGAGCGGTATGACGGCTGCGTGTCCCATGGTGTTTATACTTGCGTACTATTGTTTGTACAGATGAACGTGGTACCTTCAGGCGTTTGGAAATTGCTACCAAGGATGAACCAGACTTGTGGAGGTCTACCATTTTTTTTCTGAGGTCTTGGCTGATTTCTTTTGATTTTCCCATGATGTCAAGCAAAGAGGCACTGAGTTTGAAGGTAGGCCTTGAAATACATCAACAGGTACACCTCCAATTGACTCAAATTATGTCAATTAGCCTATCAGAAGCTTCTAAAGCCATGACATCATTTTCTGGAATTATCCAAGCTGTTTAAAGGCACAGTCAACTTAGTGTATGTAAACTTCTGACCCACTGGATTTGTGATACAGTGAATTATAAGTGAAATAATCTGTCTGTAAACAATTGTTGGTATTGTCATGCACAAAGTAGATGTCCTAACACTTGCCAAAACTATAGTTTGTTAACAAGAAATTTGTGCAGTGGTTGAAAAACGATTTTTATTGACTCCAACCTAAGTGCATGTAAACTTCCGACTTCAACTGTATCACACCCACTGACTATACACAACAACACTGATGCACAACACTGGGAAGAATGTGTGTGTGTGTAGGTGCGTGTGTGCATATCTGTGTGCGTATGTGCCTGTGTGTGTGTGCGTGAGTGCGTGCATATTTGTGTGCGTACGTATGTGCCTGTGTGTGTTTTTGTGTCTGTATGCATGAGTGCGTGCGTGCGTGCAAGTGCACGTGTGAGAATACTGTAACCTTGACTACAAGTTTATACTTTGCACTCATGTGAAACTCATGGATAATATGTAGCAATTTGTCAAGCACTTGGAAGAATTTGAGCATTTGTAATTTAGTAATATGACACTTCATAACCCATCTCATAGATCAGTCTTGACCATCACTCTTCAACCTCTCCACCTCTCCTGACCATCCCAGCCCACCCCACAATCCTCCTCCTCCTCCTCCCCTCCACCCCTCTCTCCTCTTATCCACCCCTCCTTCTCCTCCTTCTCCTGAACACCCAGTCCACCCCTCTCTCCTCTCCACCCCACCACCTCCTCTTGACCATCCCAACCCACCCCTCTCTCCTCCCCTACTCCCCTCCACGTCTCCACCTCGTCCTGATCACCTCATCCCACCCCTCTCTCCTCCCCTCCACTCTCCCTCTCTCCCTGGCTCACTCTCTGCAGCTGCTCTCTCTGCTGCTGCCTGCTTTGTTCGCTCACTGGTTGCCAGGGTGACCCCACAATTCGGTAATTTCAGCTTCTTGATTGCAGGCCCGGCTGTAATTTGCGTATTTATCACTCTTCAAGGTAGAAATGCTATTTTCTCCATTCTCTTTCTTTATTCATCTCTCTCTCTCTCTCTCTCTCTCTCTCTCTCTCTCTCTCTCTCTCTCTCTCTCTCTCTCTCTCTCCCTCAATCTCCCTCTCCTTCTGACTCCTTCAGTACTCTCCTCTAATGTTGCTCTGAGAGAGAGAGAGAGAGAGAGAGAGAGAGAGAGAGCGAGAGAGAGAGAGAGAGAGAGAGAGAGAGAGAGAGCGAGAGAGAGAGCGAGAGAGCGAGAGAGAGCGAGAGAGCGAGAGCGAGAGAGCGAGAGAGAGAGAGAGAGAGAGAGAGAGAGAGAGAGAGAGAGAGAGAGAGAGAGAGAGAGAGAGAGAGAGAGAGAGAGAGAGAGAGAGAGAGAGAGAGAGAGAGAGAGAGAGCACAAGTGGTCTCAGACATGCTGTTTCACACTAAACTAAAATGGCATGGAGGAACTCTAAAATAGTAGAGAGAAACAGGGAGTAGGACACTGCAACAGAACTAAAGAAAGTGAAAGACTGAGAGAGATGGAGAGAGTGACAAAGTGATAGAGAGATGAGAGTGTGCTGGTGGTTGAGAAGTCAGGGTCTGTCTGTCAGTGCACCTGCAGGCTGAGGGGCTGTTTGGCGAGCCACGGCGCCGTAGAGCGCTGCGTTAGCCGGGAGCTGAGAGAAAAAGAGAGAGTGGCCCCCGTGCCGTGTCTAAACCCAGCCTATCGATCCCTCTGCCTCACCAGGCATGGCAATCAATAGCCAACGAAATCCAGCAGGCCACACTCCGAAGCTCAATTCCCCCATTTCAACACATGCCCAACACCCATGACATTTTATTTCAAAGAGATAACCTGCTACCCCCTGGCCCCCTGGTTAGAGAGGGGGGGCTGCATAAGGACTCTGAACTAGAGGAGGTCACCGTCAAAGAGAACCGGGTTTGGGCATTTAAAAATAAATGGGACCATACTAGTTTGGGTCCTTATTTTGTATATTTCTTTTATGTCTGTGGTGTTTGCTGTACTAAATTATTATTATTGTATTATTATATTGATTATGTTTAAGAGCTCCCTATTGGGTTGAGTAGATAGCTGGATGACATTGTTTGATAGTCCCATGATTCCCACCCCTAAGGTCCTGTGTAGCATATGTTATGGTAACTGTGGATAATCCGAAAATCTATACATATCCCATTCCCGATTATCCAAATTTACTACAACATACAGTATGTACCAACCAAATGTAGACATAGGCAAATGTTTCTTATTTGTGTTGATGTCCATGTGTTGTGAGTGTGTCTGAATCTATTTATATCAGAGCTGGTCGATATGGACAAAAATCCAACTGAATTATCACGATAACGATAAATTGAACGATAAGTTTATAACAATGTGCACAACAGTTATCTTTTTTATATTACCCTTAAAACTACTACTACTACTTTGAATGTTGTAGCTATCAGTTGGCCCATTAACAATCACCCATAGCAAACTTATTTAATTTCAAACTTAACATTTCTCTAGTAGGGCCCTATAGGTTATTTATTGTAATGAACCTTAGTTTGTCTTAAAATACCTTTTAGTCACAGCTATTTTAGTCACATAATAGTCAATGCATTTTTTTCTATTAAATAATGAATATTCAGGCTACCTCTATCTTCCATCATGTGAATATTCAGATAGCCTTGTCCAGCTAGGCCTACTATCCCCTCATATACAGTGGTGTGAAAAATATTTCTTATTTGTTTGCATGTTTGTCACACTTAAATGTTTCAGATCATCAAAACAAATGTAAATGTAGTCAAAGATAACACAAGTAAACACAAAATGCAGTTTTGAAATGAAGGTTGTTATTATTAAGGGAAAACAAAATCCAAACCTACATGGCCCTGTGTGAAAAAGTGTTTGCCCCCCCCTTTTATAACACAAATCAACTGTGGTTTATCACACCTGAGCTCAATTCCTCTAGCCACACCCAGGCCTGATTAATGCCACACCTGTTCTCAATCAAGGAATCACTTAAATAGGACCTGCCTGACAAAGTGAAGTAGACCAAAAGATCCTCAAAAGCTAGACATCATGCCGAGATCCAAAGAAATTCAGGAACAAATGAGAAAAAAAGTAATTGAGATCCATCAGTCTGGAAAAGGTTATAAAGCCATTTCTAAAGCTTTGGGACTTTATCCACAAATTGCGAAAACATGGAACATTGGTGAACCTTCCCAGGAGTGGCCGGCCGACCAGAATTACCAAAGAGCGCAGCGAGGTCACAAAAGACCCCACAACAACATCCAAAGAGCTGCAGGCCTCACTTGCCTCAGTTAAGGTCAGTGTTCATGCCCAAGAGACTGGGCAAAAATGGCCTGCATGGCAGAGTTCCAAGACGAAAACCACTGATGAGCAAAAATAACATTAAGGCTTGTCTAATTTTTGCCAGAAAACATCTTGATGATCCCCAAGACCTTTGGGAAAATACTCTGTGGACTGACGAGACAAAAGTTGAACTTTTTGGAAGGTGTGTGTCCCATTACATCTGGCGTAAAAGTAACACCGCATTTCAGAAAAAGAACATCATACCAACAGTAAAACATCGTACCAACAGTAAAATATGGTGGTGTGATGGTCTGGGCCTGTTTTGCTGCTTCAGGACCTGGAAGACTTGCTGTGATAAATGGAACCATGAATTCTGCTGTCTACCAAAAAATCCTGAAGGAGAATGTCTGGCCATCTGTTCGTGACCTCAAGCTGAAGCGAACTTGGGTTCTGCAGCAGGACAATGATCCAAAACACACCAGCAAGTCCACCTCTGAATGGCTGAAGAAAAACAAAATGAAGACTTTGGAGTGGCCTAGTCAAAGTCCTGACCTGAATCCTATTGAGATGCTGTGGAATTTTAGCTTTACAAAAAGGCTAGAAGTATTACTGTACTCCTAATATTCAACAATAGCATTTGTTTTTCCCATAGGAAAAAAGCAACCACAACTTGCATTTGCGGACCAAGGCACAAGAGTGCAAAGCAGATGAACACAACACAGATGAATGGATAAAGGCGCACACATGGGAAAATAGAGCTTATTTTGTGATCAAAGCAAAAATAGCCTACATGAAAGTAAAAGAGAGAGTAAACATTGTTTCTAGTTGAGGTTAGTTACAAGTCAAGTGGATTTACATATGTTCAAAAGATTGACAAGTGACTGAAGTGACTGCCTGGGAGCTGTGAGGGAGAGCCGGGCAGATCAGCTCAATCAGACCACATGACTGAAAGATGTCAATTTTGCCAATGAGAGGATTACATGAAATATTGTGCATGCATGTTTAGGATTGGACAAAACAGATGAAAAGGAGCTTCATATTCAATTAAATGACTAATATGAAAAGTAATTTGTAATAGTTCGCGTTTTTTCCCAGGGTATCTCGTTTTGTTATCGTCATAGTTTTAGGCAGGAAAAATAGGTCATTCACAAGTATTTTTTGTCATAGTTATTGTTGACGAAAGTAATACTGTAATGAACAATATCAGAAAAATGTCCACGATAAGTGGTCGGTTTGGTCGGTGTCTATAATTTTCTGTTTATCATCCCAGCTCTAATTTTTATTTGAATGCCCAAGGTGTTTATAGAAAAGGTTTTAT
>NW_028165027.1:0-24669 GCF_964263955.1 Coregonus lavaretus
GGTGCCAGGGGAGGAGAGGTGGGATGTGAGGGGGGGAGGAGAGGAGAGGTGGGATGTGAGGGGTGCCAGGGGAGGAGAGGTGGGATGTGAGGGGTGCCAGGGGAGGAGAGGTGGGATGTGAGGGGAGGAGGAGAGGTGGGATGTGAGGGGTGCAGGGGAGGAGAGGTGGGATGGGGGGGGGGGGGGGGGGGGGGTATGGGGTGGAGGGGAGGGGAGCGCCAAGGAGTGTGACGGCGGAACAGGCTGAGCTGAGACAAGACTGAGACTAGACAAGCAATATTTAAAACATTTAGAGAGAGAGGGAGTTGGACAAGGAGTGAGACTGTGAGACAGACAAGGAGGGAGACTGGGAGACAGACAAGGAGGGAGACTGGGAGACAGACAAGGAGACAGACTGGGAGACAGACGAGGAGGGAGACTGGGAGACAGACGAGGAGAGAGACTGGGAGACAGACAAGGAGGGAGACTGGGAGACAGACAAGGAGGGAGACTGGAAGACAGACAAGGAGGGAGACTGGAAGACAGACAAGGAGGGAGACTGGGAGACAGACGAGGAGGGAGACTGGGAGACAGACGAGGAGGGAGACTGGGAGACAGACAAGGAGGGAGACAGACAAGGAGGGAGACTGGAAGACAGACAAGGAGGGAGACTGGAAGACAGACAAGGAGGGAGACTGGGAGACAGACGAGGAGGGAGACTGGGAGACAGACGAGGAGGGAGACTGGGAGACAGACAAGGAGGGAGACTGGGAGACAGACAAGGAGGGAGACTGGGAGACAGACAAGGAGTCAGACAAGGAAGGAGACTTGGAGACAGACAAGGAGACAAGGAGAATATGGAGGAGAGATGAAGAGACAGAATATGGAGGAGAGATAAAGAGAGAATATGGAGGAGAGATAAAGAAACAGAATATGGAGGAGAGATAAAGAAACAGAATATGGAGGAGAGATAAAGAAACAAATATGGAGGAGAGAAAGAAACAGAATATGGAGGAGAGATAAAGAAACAGAATATGGAGGAGAGATAAAGAAACAGAATATGGAGGAGAGATAAAGAAACAGAATATGGAGGAGAGATAAAGAAACAGAATACGGAGGAGAGATAAAGAAACAGAATATGGAGGAGAGATAAAGAAACAGAATATGGAGGAGAGATAAAGAAACAGAATATGGAGGAGAGATAAAGAAACAGAATATGGAGGAGAGATAAAGAGACAGAATATGGAGGAGAGATAAAGAAACAGAATATGGAGGAGAGATAAAGAAACAGAATATGGAGGAGAGATAAAGAAACAGAATATGGAGGAGAGATAAAGAAACAAAATATGGAGGAGAGATAAAGAAACAGAATATGGAGGAGAGATAAAGAAACAAAATATGGAGGAGAGATAAAGAAACAGAATATGGAGGAGAGATAAAGAAACAGAATATGGAGGAGAGATAAAGAAACAGAATATGGAGGAGAGATAAAGAAACAGAATATGGAGGAGAGATAAAGAAACAGAATATGGAGGAGAGATAAAGAAACAAAATATGGAGGAGAGATAAAGAAACAGAATATGGAGGAGAGATAAAGAAACAAAATATGGAGGAGAGATAAAGAAACAGAATATGGAGGAGAGATAAAGAAACAGAATATGGAGGAGAGATAAAGAAACAGAATATGGAGGAGAGATAAAGAAACAGAATATGGAGGAGAGATAAAGAAACAGAATATGGAGGAGAGATAAAGAAACAGAATATGGAGGAGAGATAAAGAAACAGAATATGGAGGAGAGATAAAGAAACAGAATATGGAGGAGAGATAAAGAGACAGAATATGGAGGAGAGATAAAGAAACAGAATATGGAGGAGAGATAAAGAAACAGAATATGGAGGAGAGATAAAGAAACAGAATATGGAGGAGAGATAAAGAAACAGAATATGGAGGAGAGATAAAGAAACAGAATATGGAGGAGAGATAAAGAAACAGAATATGGAGGAGAGATAAAGAAACAGAATATGGAGGAGAGATAAAGAAACAGAATATGGAGGAGAGATAAAGAAACAGAATATGGAGGAGAGATAAAGAAACAGAATATGGAGGAGAGATAAAGAGACAGAATATGGAGGAGAGATAAAGAAACAGAATATGGAGGAGAGATAAAGAGACAGAATATGGAGGAGAGATAAAGAGACAGAATATGGAGGAGAGATAAAGAAACAGAATATGGAGGAGAGATAAAGAGACAGAATATGGAGGAGAGATAAAGAAACAGAGTATGGAGGAGAGATAAAGAAACAGAATATGGAGGAGAGATAAAGAAACAGAATATGGAGGAGAGATAAAGAAACAGAATATGGAGGAGAGATAAAGAAACAGAATATGGAGGAGAGATAAAGAAACAGAATATGGAGGAGAGATAAAGAAACAGAATATGGAGGAGAGATAAAGAAACAGAACATGGTGTGTGTTGAACAGAGGCGCAAAACACAGTTTCTTTATCTCCAAACCTCCGTCCAAAACAAACTTATCTTCTCAAAATACATCTCCAAATCCTCTGTGGAAGGGAAGTGGAGTTTTCAGATGGCTGAATAACCAAAATACCCTTAAAAAGCTGATATTGTGACAACCTCCTCACCTCTCCCCTCCCCTCCCTGGGCCAGTAGACCGTCATAATGCCCCAAGATGGATAAGATAAAGCCTGTACCGTTAAACAGACCTGAACCGGGCTGACTGGACCCCTGCTGCAGCACAGCCTGGATAAGACAAAGATACCACTGCAAGGGGGGGGGAAGAGGAGAGGGGGAGGAGGGGGGAGAAAGAGGAGAGGGGGAGGGGGGGGGAGAAAGAGGAGAGGGGGAGGGGGGGAGAAAGAGGAGAGGGTGAGGAGGGGAGAAAGAGGAGAGGGGGAGGAGGGAGGAGAAAGAGGAGAGGGGGAGGAGGGGGGGAAGAGGAGAGGGGGAGGAGGGGGGGAGAAAGAGGAGAGGGGGAGGAGGGGGGAGAAAGAGGAGAGGGGGAGGAGGGGGGGAGAAAGAGGAGAGGGGGAGGAGGGGGGGAAGAGGAGAGGGGGAGGAGGGGGGAGAAAGAGGAGAGGGGGAGGGGGGGGGGAGAGAAAGAGGAGAGGGGGAGTAGGGGGGAAAAAGAGGAGAGGGGGAGGAGGAGGGGAGAGAAAGAGGAGAGATGGAGAAAGAGAGCAGGGTTCGACACTGCGACCAAAACAGTTGCATTTGCGACCGTTTGACTTGGCAGTGTGACACACATTTTTAATTGGTCAGTGAAAAAAAAATGACCTGCTCACGTTAGTTTTTGGTTCACAATTGCCTTTTTTTTTATTTTATGTTTGTTATCATGATTTATTGAAACAGCAACGTGCAACTGACAAAAAAAATAAAGCAACTTTCAGAAGAGACAACCATGTCAGGGAATGCCCCTGTGTGATGCCCCTGTGTGATGCCCCTGTGTGATGCCCCTGTGTGATGCCCCTGTGTGATGCCCCTGTGTGATGCCCCTGTGTGATGCCCCTGTGTGATGCCCCTGTGTGATGCCCCTGTGTGATGCCCCTGTGTGATGCCCCTGTGTGATGCCCCTGTGTGATGCCCCTGTGTGATGCTCCTGTGTGATGCCCCTGTGTGATGCCCCTGTGTGATGCCCCTGTGTGATGCCCCTGTGTGATGCCCCTGGGTGATGCCCCTGTGTGATGTGCGGTGCGCCTACAGACATTGCGTCTGCTCCGGGAGGCAGGTAGCCTAGCGGTAACCGAGCCAGCATGCTGTTCTGCTGTTGAGCAAAGGCAGTTAACCCCTAACAACAACTGCTCCCATGGATGTGGATTAAGGCAGTACCCCCCCCCCCCCCCCCCCTCTCTGATTCAGAGGGGTTGGGTTAAATGCAGAAGACACATTTCGTTTGAATGCATTCAGTTGTGCAACTGACGAGGTATCCCCTTTCCCTAATATTGTAATAATGCTATTTTTTATTTAGGCTATATAATTTATTTAAAAAACAGATGGATCCCCCGAAGCTGTTAGTTTGTTATGTCGATTACGTATTGAACGCGCGCTGCACACATATAGCCTATAGATAATCTGTCGGGCAGAGAGAGCAAGCAGCTGGTTGTTACGTGGCGCAATTTACTTATGAAGGAAAAGCGGTAGGACAGGATGTTCCAAGTTGTGATATCTACCAGTACATTGCTAAGGCGGGAATGGATATGCAAACCAGGTATATTTAAAAAAAAAGTTCAAAGTCTGAAGTTGAATATTTGCTAATGGAATAGCCTACCTTTAAAAATCAGACGTTTCCTCCAGGCGATTTGGTCCTTGGAAAGTCATCGAAGTTACGGTGGCCGATTTACAAGTTCTACTGCTCCAATATAAAAACATTTTTTTTTGTGATTTCATTTCTGATCGTTTCAATTGAAGGGCGTTGCGCTAGTCTGTTGCGCTTGTTGCGGTAAAAAAAAAACATCTACATGATGTCACTACAGAACACTAGTACAGAACCCCTCTACATGATGGACACATGCTAACTGTTTACTGAACCTTACAGTTAACACTGGACAACACGCTAACTGTTTACTGAACCTCACAGTTAACACTGGACAACACGCTAACTGTTTACTGAACCTTACAGTTAACAATGGACACATGCTAACTGTTACTGAACCCCACAGTTAACACTAGACACACGCTAACTGTTTACTGAACCTCACAGTTAACACTAGACACACGCTAACTGTTTACTGAACCTCACAGTTAACACTGGACACACGCTAACAGTTTACTGAACCTTACAGTTAACACTGGACAACACGCTAACTGTTTACTGAACCTCACAGTTAACACTAGACACACGCTAACTGTTTACTGAACCTCACAGTTAACACTGGACACACGCTAACAGTTTACTGAACCTTACAGTTAACACTGGACACACGCTAACAGTTTACTGAACCTCACAGTTAACACTGGAAAACACGCTAACTGTTTACTGAACCTCACAGTTAACACTAGACACACGCTAACTGTGTACTGAACCTCACAGTTAACACTGGACACACGCTAACTGTTTACTGAACCTCAGAGTTAACACTGGACACACGCTAACTGTTTACTGAACCTCACAGTTAACACTGGACACACGCTAACTGTTTACTGAACCTCACAGTTAACACTAGACACACGCTAACTGTGTACTGAACCTCACAGTTAACACTGGACACACGCTAACTGTTTATTGAACCTCACAGTTAACACTGGACACACGCTAACTGTTTACTGAACCTCACAGTTAACACTGGACACACGCTAACTGTTTACTGAACCTCACAGTTAACACTAGACACACGCTAACTGTTTACTGGACCTCATAGTTAACACTAGACACACGCTAACTGGCTTCAACTTGGTTTTCCATACAAAGCGTTACATTAAAAAAGGGGAACCCGTTTTTTCTGTTGCCTTCTCGTTTTGATACATAATAATATGCCATTTAGCAGACGCTTTTTGCCAAAAGCGACTTACAGTCATGCGTGCATACATTATATATTTTTTGTGTGTATGGGTGGTCCCGGGGATTGAACCCACTACCTTTGGTGTTACAAGCGCCGTGCTCTACCAGCTGAGCTACAGAGGGACCACATGATCCGCGATACAATAACCCCATCAATAACTCTTCACACACACACACACACACACACACACACACACACACACACACACACACACACACACACACACACACACACACACACACACACACACACACACACACACACACACACACACATACACACACACACACACGGTGGGCACATATACACACACACCAGAACAGGCAAGGTCACAGGTCAGTGGTCAGTAGCCAGGTCAGTGAGCGTGAAGCAACACTCAACGTGTTTTAGTCAGAACTACATTTTCTACATGACTGTGTGTGTGTGTGTGTGTGTGTGTGTGTGTGTGTGTGTGTGTATGTGTGTGTGTGTGTGTGTGTGTGTGTGTGTGTGTGTGTGTGTGTGTGTGTGTATGTGTGTGTATGTGTGTGTGTGTGTGTGTGTGTGTGTGTGTGTGTGTGTGTGTGTGTGTGTGTGTGCGTGCGTGCGTGCGTGCGTGCGTGCGTGCGTGCGTGCGTGCGTGCGTGCGTGCGTGCGTGTGTGTGTGTCACGGCTGGCTCTAGAGAGAAACAAGGCTTTTATCCACATCAGAATGCGGATGAGAAAACAACACGGTAATCTACTGAGTAACTGTTTAATATGGAGAGATGAGACTGGAGAACACATTCACTTAGACGCAGTGAGAGATAAAAGAACAATAGACGGGGGACACAGCGGAGGAAGAGAAAAGTAAATGGAGGGATGGAGGGAGAAAGGAGGTTGGTGGTGTTTTAAAGATGGAGGGAGAAAGGAGGTTGGTGGTGTTTTAAAGATGGAGGGAGAAAGGAGGTTGGTGGTGTTTTAAAGATGGAGGTTGGTGGTGTTTTAAAGATGGAGGGAGAAAGGAGGTTGGAGGTGTTTTAAAGATGGAGGGAGAAAGGAGGTTGGTGGTGTTTTAAAGATGGAGGGAGAAAGGAGGTTGGTGGTGTTTTAAAGATGGAGGGAGAGAGGAGGTTGGTGGTGTTTTAAAGATGGAGGGAGAAAGGAGGTTGGTGGTGTTTTAAAGATGAGGGAGAAAGGAGGTTGGTGGTGTTTTAAAGATGGAGGGAGAAAGGAGGTTGGTGGTGTTTTAAAGATGGAGGGAGAGAGGAGGTTGGTGGTGTTTTAAAGATGGAGGGAGAAAGGAGGTTGGTGGTGTTTTAAAGATGAGGGAGAAAGGAGGTTGGTGGTGTTTTAAAGATGGAGGGAGAAAGGAGGTTGGTGGTGTTTTAAAGATGGAGGGAGAAAGGAGGTTGGTGGTTAAAGATGGAGGGAGAAAGGAGGTTGGTGGTGTTTTAAAGATGGAGGGAGGGGGGGGGGGGAATTGCAGAATGAGCACCAAGCAATTAACATAAACATTGGAGAGACATCTTCTCTGACTACACTCATACACACACACACGATCATCACTGCTCTGGAAATCAACCTACAATTTGAAAGCTAATCTGATTTTTTTTATTTTACGAATGAGAGAGAGAGAGAGAGAGAGAGAGAGGGAGAGAGAGAGGAGGGAGAGAGAGAGAGAGAGAGAGACAGAGAGAGAGACAGAGAGAGAGAGAGAGAGAGAGAGAGACAGAGAGAGAGAGAGAGAGAGAGAGAGAGAGAGAGAGAGAGACAGAGAGAGAGAGACATAGAGAATGAGTGTGTATGTATCTACCTTATCAGCCTTTAATTTCCAAATATATGATAATTTGTGCATCGTGAAATGCATGCCTCTATCAAGTTCCAAGACCGTTCTCACACACACTGGAATAACAAAAAGATATTAATGTCGTTATATAATGAATACACACTCACTCTAGAGGCAGGATGAGTGGCCTTGTAGTTTGACAGAAAAGGAGTATCTCATTAAATGAGCTTATGATTGAGCCCAACAACAGATGTAAACATCGCCTCTGGGTAATTGGGTTAACTCATCTCTCTCTCTCTCCCTCCATCCCTCTTTCCTCATCTCTCTCTCTCTCTGTCTGTCTCTCTCTATCTATCTATCCCTCTCTCTCTCTCTCTCTCTCTCTCTCTCTCTCTCTTCCTCCTCCCCCTCTCTCTCTCTCTCTCTCTCCATCCCGCTTTCCTCATCTCTCTCTCTCTCTCTCTCTCTCTCTCTCTCTCTCTCTCTCTCTCTCTCATCCCGCTTTCCTCATCTCTCTCTCTCTCTCTCTCTCTCTCTCTCTCTCTCTCTCTCTCTCTCTCTGTGTGTCTGTGATGAGGAAGAGAGAACAGGGAGGATTAATAACAACCTGGATTGTTCCATTAATAGATGTAAACACACACACACCCCGACACAACACACACACTCCGACACAACACACACCCCGACACAACACACAAACCCGACACAACACACACCCCAACACAACACACACACCCCGACACAACACACACACCCCAACACAACACACACACACACCCCGACACAACACAACACACCCCGACACAACACCACACACACCCCCCGACACAACACAACACACCCCGACACAACATACACACCCCTGACACAACACACACACACCCCGACACAACACACACACACACCACGACACAACACACACACCCCGACACAACACACACACCCCGACACAACACACACACCCCGGACATAACACACACACCCCGACACAACACACACACCCCGACACAACACACACACCCCGACACAACACACACACCCCCGACACAACACACACACCCCGACACAACACACACACACACCCCGACACAACACACACACCCCGACACAACACACACACCCCGACACAACACACACACACACCCCGACACAACACACACACCCCGACACAACACACACACCCCGACACAACACACACACCCCGACACAACACACACACCCCGACACAACACACACACCCCGACACAACACACACACCCGACACAACACACACACCCCGACACAACACACACACCCCGACACAACACAACACACCCCGACACAACACACACACCCCGACACAACACACACACCCCGACACAACACAACACACCCCGACACAACACACACACCCCGACACAACACACACACCCCGACACAACACACACACCCCGACACAACACACACACCCCGACACAACACACACACCCCGACACAACACACACACCCCGACACAACACACACACCCCGACACAACACACACACCCCGACACAACACACACACCCCGACACAACACACACACCCCGACACAACACACACACCCCGACACAACACACACACCCCGACACAACACACACACACACCCCGACACAACACACACACACACCCCGACACAACACACACACCCCGACACAACACACACACCCCGACACAACACACACACCCCGACACAACACACACACACCCCGACACAACACACACACCCCGACACAACACACACACCCCAACACAACACACACACCCCGACACAACACACACACCCCGACACAACACACACACACCCCGACACAACACACACACCCCGACACAACACACACACCCCGACACAACACACACACCCCGACACAACACACACATCACACAGCCTACAGAGTCTATTCTGAGAGGGATTTCTCCTGCTGCTCCTCAGCTGGTTGCTTCATTGTTTGAAACCTGAAATGTTTAATTTCATACTACTATTTTTTTTTAAATTCAGATTATGATTAACCACGTGACAATGATTTTGAAGAAAGGAAAACATTATTATTGAAATGAAACTGCTCCACAAAAAAATGGGCGTTTCAAACTCATAACTGGCACGCAGATCGGTAGAAATGGTAATATAAATTGTAATCTTCCCCAAACGTGCATGTTTTACCTTGTATCTACCTTATCAGCATGTTTTACCTTGTATCTACCTTATCAGCCTTTAATTTCCAAATATATGATGATTTGTGCATCATGAAATGCATGCCTCTATCAAGTTCCAAGACCGTTCTCACACACACTGGAATAACAAAAAGATATTAATGTCGTTATATAATGAATACACACTCACTCTAGAGGCAGGATGAGTGGCCTTGTAGTTTGACAGAAAAGGAGTACAGTAATCCCTCGTTTATCGCGGGGGTTACGTTCCGAAAATGACCCGCGATAAGTGAAATCCGCGAAATAGAAAACTTTTTTTTTTTTACAATTAGCAACTATTACATGTATACAAATACAGTGACTCACGTGTAGGCCGTTTCACTGCTCTTCAGACTGGGCCGCTGCATCCTGACTGCGCTCTGCAGTGTTCTCTTCTTCTGAAGCCCGCGGTGCAGGTGTGTTTGTTCGGGAGAAGAACATAGTGATAGGCAGCTGTTGTCGCTCTTTTTTCTTCTTTGCAAAAAGATCCTTGTACACCGACATGCCACCATCGATTACGTTGGAGAACTGTAATGAACGGCTCATCAAAGGGTCCCATTCCTCAGCTACTCGCTTAAGTTCAGTGGCCATTCGCACCATGGTTGCTAAGCGACCAAGCGTTAGTCCTTCCTCCTCATCTCTCGTGTCCTCTTCTCCCTCTTCTCTTTCATCGTCGCTTTGTGGCTTTGTCATTTACCTTCCCTTAGCATGTCCAGAAGTTTAACTTTATCTGAGATAGGTAGCATCTTCCGCCGTTTGGGCCCATCCGCAGGTGCTTTTGTCGGTCCAGGCCGTTTCGTCGACATTATGGGTTTAGGAGATGTTCGAAATTACAAGATAATTTGGCCAACTTAATGTAAATTTGCCAAGCTGTTTTATGTACGTACACATAACTGCACGAGACGACAAAATGATAGCACAATTCGTAGCATGTTTTGATAAAAGAAGCGGGAGTGAGTTTTTAGCGAATCAGAATGCAGAGCACAATGCACCAAAAAAAAAAAAAATGCATTATGAAAATCCGCGAAATAGCGAATCCGCGATAAGTGAACCGCGAAGTGGCGAGGGATCACTGTATCTCATTAAATGAGCTTATGATTTGAGCCCAACAACAGATGTAAACATCGCCTCTGGGTAATTGGGTTAACTCATCTCTCTCTCTCCCTCCATCCCTCTTTCCTCGTCTGTCTGTCTGTCTGTCTGTCTGTCTGTCTGTCTGTCTGTCTGTCTGTCTGTCTGTCTTGTCTTCTCTCTCTCTCTCTCTCTCTCTCTCTCTTGTCTCTCTCTCTCTCTCTCTCTCTCTCTCTCTCTCTCTCTCACTCTCTCTCTCTCACTCTCTCTCTCTCTCTCTCTCTCTCTCTCTCTCTCTCTCTCTCTCTCTCTCTCTCTCTCTCTCTCTCTCTCTCCATCCCTCTTTCCTCATCTCTCTCTCTCTCTCTGTCTCTCTCTGTCTCTCTCTCTCTGTGTGTCTGTGATGAGGAAGAGAGAACAGGGAGGATTAATAACAACCTGGATCGTCACCCATTAATAGATGTAAACACACACACACCCCGACACAACACACACCCCGACACAACACAACACACCAACACAACACACACCCCAACACAACACACACCCCAACACAACACACACCCCAACACAACACACCCCGACACAACACACACCAACACAACACACACCCCCAACACAACACACACCCCAACACAACACACACCCCAACACAACACACACCCCAACACACACACACCCAACCCCGACACAACACACACACCCCGACACAACACACACACCCCGACACAACACACACACCCGACACAACACACACACCCCGACACAACACACACACCCCGACACAACACACACACCCCGACACAACACACACCCCGACACAACACACACCCCAACACAACACACACACACCCTGACACAACACACACACCCTGACACAACACAACACACCCCGGACACAACACACACACCCCGACACAACACACACACACACCCCGACACAACACACACACCCCGACACAACACACATACCCCGACACAACACACACACCCCGACACAACACACACACACACCCCGACACAACACACACACCCCGACACAACACACACACCCCGACACAACACACACACCCCGACACAACACACACACACACCCCGACACAACACACACACCCCGACACAACACACACACACACCCCGACACAACACACACACCCCGACACAACACACATACCCCGACACAACACACACACCCCGACACAACACACACACCCCTGACACAACACACACACCCACACCCGACACAACACACACACCCCGACACAACACACACACCCGACACAACACACACACCCCGACACAACACACACACCCCGACACAACACACACACCCTGACACAACACACACACCACGACACAACACACACACCCCGACACAACACACACCCCGACACAACACAACACACCCCGACACAACACACACACCCCGACACAACACACACACCCCGACACAACACACACACCCCGACACAACACACACACCCCGACACAACACACACACCCCGACACAACACACACACCCCGTCACAACACACACACCCCGACACAACACACACCCCGACACAACACACACACCCCGACACAACACACACACCCCGACACAACACACACACCCCGACACAACACACACACCCCGACACAACACACACACCCCGACACAACACACACACCCCGACACAACACACACACCCCGACACAACACACACACCCCGACACAACACAACACACCCCGACACAACACACACACCCCGACACAACACACACACCCCGACACAACACACACCCCGACACAACACACACACCCCGACACAACACACACACCCCGACACAACACACACACCCCGACACAACACACACATCACACAGCTTACAGAGTCTATTCTGAGAGGGATTTCTCCTGCTGCTCCTCAGCTGGTTCCTTCATTGTTTGAAACCTGAAATGTTTTATTTCATACTACTATTTTAAAAAAAAATCAGATTATGATTAACCACGTGACAATGATTTTGAAGAAAGGAAAACATTATTATTGAAATGAAACTGCTCCACAAAAAAATGGGTGTATCAAACTCATAACTGGCACGCAGATCGGTAGAAATGGTCATATAAATTGTAATCTTCCCCAAACGTGCATGTTTTACCTTGCTTCAAAGTAGCCCTGTAGGCAAAATCTGACCATGGAAACGTGGAGGCAATTATTTTATAAAGACTTCATAGGCGCCGCGTGAGTTTCAAGTTTGGGGAAGATTCCAATTTATATTACCATTTCTACCGATCTGCGTGCCAGATATGAGTTTGTGACGCCCATTTTTTTGTGGAGCAGTTTCATTTCAATAATAATGTTTTCCTTTCTCAAAATCATTGTTTACGTGGTTAATCATAATCTGAATTTTTTAAAAAATTATAATCTTAAAAGTTAAAAGTGTAACTAATGCGAGATCACCAGCCTCTACAATATGGACACGTTGATACACCGTGATCCCATTGGGCGGATAAAGAAATGAGCTCGTGGAACTCACAGCCTATTGGCCAGTGCAGCAGTGGGACTATAGCTTCCATTGCTCTTTCACACCGAGGGTTGGTGATTTATTCGAGGGGGAGATTGTTGGAAAGATTTTTCAAATAGCCTACTGTGAGGGAACTATAGTTTGAATATATTATCATTCGCAATGGATGTTAAAAAAAACACTTTCCTACATTTCCGCCCAGCAGGCCAGGTACTTCTATGCGTTCTCAGGCGTGCGCGCTCCCTCAACGTTTTCAGAACAGAGCAACCAGACACCTGCTCGTTGCTCACATGGAGCGCTCCAAACAAAAGACAATGAAAATAATCTCATAAATGATGGGTTATGAAATAAACCAAAAACTTGTTTCTCACAAGTGTAGCAGGTTGTGAACTCTGCAAAAACAACATTTTCCACTCCCGAGAATGATAACGGATAAATTACTGTAATTAATATACGCATTAAGAGAAATTTATGTAACCGAATGATGGGGATTAATGGTACATTTACTACTGGTGACATATAATGGGGAACTGATCAAAAACTAAATCTAAGGGCAAACAATTCACACAATGAAACAATGAATGCGCTAGAATCCGCGGGAGACAGCTGAGCCATTCTGGAGAGAGACTTGGCTATATCTTCTCCACAGACCCCTCCCCTTCTTCTTGTCTCAACATTTGTAATCACACTCAAGTCATATAAAAAAAAAATGTAAAATGTAAATGTAAAATATTATCTTCACACACATTTTAGATGCTTTTCACTGACAGCCGTAACTCAATAATCAGCTAGGCCTATCGTCACGCGCGCTGCACAAATTGCAGGCTTCCCAAATAACCACAACTAGAAGCGATGGGGGTGGAGCGGGGTTGTGTGTGTGTGTGTGTGTGTGTGTGTGTGTGTGTGTGTGTGTGTGTGTGTGTGTGTGTGTGTGTGTGTGTAGAGGAAAACATCACCATTAAAGAGAGGAATAGCCTGTGGGTGGAAAAGGGTAATAAACGTCTCTCTTCCACACAACTTTCTATCAACACACACACACACACACACCGAACACACACACACACACACCGAACACACACACACACACACACACACCGAACACACACACACACACACACACACCGAACACACACCGAACACACACACACACACCGAACACACACACACACACACACCAAACACACACACACCGAACACACACACACACACACACACACCGAACACACACACACACACACACACACACACCAAACACACACACACACACACCGAACACACACCGAACACACACACACACACCGAACACACACACACACACACACACACCAAACACACACACACACACACACACCGAACACACACACACACACACACACACACCGAACACACACCGAACACACACACACACACACACACACACACCGAACACACACCGAACACACACACACACACACACACACACCGAACACACACACACACACACCAAACACACACACACACACCGAACACACACACACACACACCGAACACACACACACACACACACCGAACACACACACACACACCGAACACACCCACACACACCGAACACACACACACACACACCGAACACACACACACACACCGAACACACACACACACACACACACCGAACACACACACACACACACCGAACACACACACACACACACCGAACACACACACACACACCGAACACACACACACACACACCGAACACACACACACACACACGTCTGTCTCTCTCTCTTTTCTGGTCCATCACTTCTTACATATAGTATTGCACTCCTTCTGGCCCAGCTGGTTAACACCAGCTCCAAGACGAAATCCGACGTCCATCCAGGTCCCCCAGGGCGTTGGGAATCTACCTTTCAAAAGCTATTACCATGAAGCGGGCTTCACGGCTTGCTACGGCGTTGTGGGAAGGGGACGGAGGGATCGGCGTAAGCCACGAACACCGGCTCAGAGGGTTCCCAGTGATAAGCCTTTCCCAAACCTTTAACCCTTAACCTCTTGGAATGAATTCCTAAACCTAACTGTCAATTTTTTTTTCCCTTTCCCTAAACTTAGCCTTTACCTTGATCACTCGGAATTATTGCCTAAAACTAACCGTCAATAATCTACGTTTATCACTCCGTGGACAAACGACAGATTCTGAAGTCAATTTGACAACGTTGTGAGTTCTTGTTGTCTGGTCTCACAGCCACACTTCCTCTGGTGAAATAACCCTGTGGTGTCGCACAGGAACACACAGTGGGCTGTTTTTAAATGACATGTCAATACCAGCTCCCCCCCTGTCTCTGTCTGTCTGTATAGAGCTCTCTACATGACTAAAGCCAATACCAGCTCCCCCCCTGTCTCTGCCTGTCTGTATAGAGCTCTCTACATGACTAAAGCCAATACCAGCTCCCCCCCTGTCTCTGTCTGTCTGTATAGAGCTCTCTACATGACTAAAGCCAATACCAGCTCCCCCCCTGTCTCTGTCTGTATAGAGCTCTCTACATGACTAAAGCCAATACCAGCTCCCCCCCCTGTCTCTGTCTGTATAGAGCTCTCTACATGACTAAAGCCAATACCAGCTCCCCCCCTGTCTCTGTCTGTATAGAGCTCTCTACATGACTAAAGCCAATACCAGCTCCCCCCCTGTCTCTGTCTGTCTGTATAGAGCTCTCTACATGACTAAAGCCAATACCAGCTCCCCCCCTGTCTCTGCCTGTATAGAGCTCTCTACATGACTAAAGCCAATACCAGCTCCCCCCCTGTCTCTGCCTGTATAGAGCTCTCTACATGACTAAAGCCAATACCAGCTCCCCCCCTGTCTCTGTCTGTCTGTATAGAGCTCTCTACATGACTAAAGCCAATACCAGCTCCCCCCCTGTCTCTGCCTGTCTGTATAGAGCTCTCTACATGACTAAAGCCAATACCAGCTCCCCCCCTGTCTCTGTCTGTCTGTATAGAGCTCTCTACATGACTAAAGCCAATACCAGCTCCCCCCCTGTCTCTGCCTGTCTGTATAGAGCTCTCTACATGACTAAAGCCAATACCAGCTCCCCCCCTGTCTCTGTCTGTCTGTATAGAGCTCTCTACATGACTAAAGCCAATACCAGCTCCCCCCCCGTCTCTGTCTGTATAGAGCTCTCTACATGACTAAAGCCAATACCAGCTCCCCCCCGTCTCTGTCTGTATAGAGCTCTCTACATGACTAAAGCCAATACCAGCTCCCCCCCTGTCTCTGTCTGTCTGTATAGAGCTCTCTACATGACTAAAGCCAATACCAGCTCCCCCCCTGTCTCTGTCTGTATAGAGCTCTCTACATGACTAAAGCCAATACCAGCTCCCCCCCTGTCTCTGTCTGTCTGTATAGAGCTCTCTACATGACTAAAGCCAATACCAGCTCCCCCCCCGTCTCTGTCTGTATAGAGCTCTCTACATGACTAAAGCCAATACCAGCTCCCCCCCTGTCTCTGTCTGTATAGAGCTCTCTACATGACTAAAGCCAATACCAGCTCCCCCCCTGTCTCTGCCTGTCTGTATAGAGCTCTCTACATGACTAAAGCCAATACCAGCTCCCCCCCCTGTCTCTGTCTGTCTGTATAGAGCTCTCTACATGACTAAAGCCAATACCAGCTCCCCCCCTGTCTCTGTCTGTCTGTATAGAGCTCTCTACATGACTAAAGCCAATACCAGCTCCCCCCCCTGTCTCTGTCTGTCTGTATAGAGCTCTCTACATGACTAAAGCCAATACCAGCTCCCCCCCTGTCTCTGCCTGTCTGTATAGAGCTCTCTACATGACTAAAGCCAATACCAGCTCCCCCCCTGTCTCTGTCTGTATAGAGCTCTCTACATGACTAAAGCCAATACCAGCTCCCCCCCTGTCTCTGCCTGTCTGTATAGAGCTCTCTACATGACTAAAGCCAATACCAGCTCCCCCCCTGTCTCTGTCTGTCTGTATAGAGCTCTCTACATGACTAAAGCCAATACCAGCTCCCCCCCCTGTCTCTGTCTGTCTGTATAGAGCTCTCTACATGACTAAAGCCAATACCAGCTCCCCCCCTGTCTCTGTCTGTCTGTATAGAGCTCTCTACATGACTAAAGCCAATACCAGCTCCCCCCCTGTCTCTGTCTGTATAGAGCTCTCTACATGACTAAAGCCAATACCAGCTCCCCCCCTGTCTCTGTCTGTATAGAGCTCTCTACATGACTAAAGCCAATACCAGCTCCCCCCCTGTCTCTGCCTGTCTGTATAGAGCTCTCTACATGACTAAAGCCAATACCAGCTCCCCCCCCTGTCTCTGCCTGTCTGTATAGAGCTCTCTACATGACTAAAGCCAATACCAGCTCCCCCCCTGTCTCTGTCTGTATAGAGCTCTCTACATGACTAAAGCCAATACCAGCTCCCCCCCTGTCTCTGTCTGTCTGTATAGAGCTCTCTACATGACTAAAGCCAATACCAGCTCCCCCCCGTCTCTGTCTGTCTGTATAGAGCTCTCTACATGACTAAAGCCAATACCAGCTCCCCCCCTGTCTCTGTCTGTCTGTATAGAGCTCTCTACATGACTAAAGCCAATACCAGCTCCCCCCCCGTCTCTGTCTGTATAGAGCTCTCTACATGACTAAAGCCAATACCAGCTCCCCCCCTGTCTCTGTCTGTCTGTATAGAGCTCTCTACATGACTAAAGCCAATACCAGCTCCCCCCCTGTCTCTGTCTGCCTGTATAGAGCTCTCTACATGACTAAAGCCAATACCAGCTCCCCCCCCTGTCTCTGCCTGTCTGTATAGAGCTCTCTACATGACTAAAGCCAATACCAGCTCCCCCCCTGTCTCTGCCTGTATAGAGCTCTCTACATGACTAAAGCCAATACCAGCTCCCCCCCTGTCTCTGCCTCTACGTGACTAAAGTATGATACACTCTGGAGTAGGAGGACAAACACACACACACACACACACACACACACACACACACACACACAAGCACACACACACACACACAGACATCTGTACGCATGTCCCCCCCCCCCCCTCCGCCAGCTCCACCAACACATACAGTATACGAACACGCACGGATGCTGACAGTCATACATTCACAAGCACGTACACACACACACACAAGCAATAACACACACACAAACACACACAAGCAAGCACACACACACACACACAAGCAAGCACACACACACACACAAGCAACCACACACAAACACACACACACACACAAAACAAACACACACACAAACATAGTGGCACATACGCCCCATGTGGTGGTTAATGGACTGTGTGTTCCAAATAGATAGATCTCGAATGGAGTCTGACATGCCTGGTTCCAACAATAATTTCCTTTCCTTCCCTTGTTTCCTTTGATCACTCAGGACTAGTCTTATTAATGTCCACTCTGAAAACACTGAAACTCAGAACGCAGGCAACACTCAGCGGAAGATTGGGCCGTATACTTAGATAGAAAGGGTTAATACATTAAGCAGTAAGATAGAAAGGGTTAATACATTAAGCAGTAAGATAGATAGGGTTAATACATTAAGCAGTAAGATAGATAGGGTTAATAGATTAAGCAGTAAGATAGATAGGGTTAATACATTAAGCAGTAAGATAGATAGGGTTAATACATTAAGCAGTAAGATAGGGACAGAGAGATTGGTTCCTAGTCGATAGTGGGAGAACAACACAGGGCTAATACAACACAATACAATACTTCCTACATCACTCCAATAGAACCAGTCAGTACCAGAGATACCACCTGGAGACAGAACCAGTCAGTACTAGATACCACCTGGAGACAGAACCAGTCAGTACCAGAGACCACCTGGAGACAGAACCAGTCAGTACTAGATACCACCTGGATACAGAACCAGTCAGTACTAGATACCACCTGGAGACAGAACCAGTCAGTACTCTATATCACCTGGAGATAGATAGAGAGAGAGAGAGGTTCAGCTGAACAGAACCCCATCCTAACCCATGCCAAGCTCTATCGCTCTCCTCCAACACTACTCAATCTGCCTCTAATCAGATGGTAATGTGCCGTCGCAACCTTCGCTCTCTCTCTCCCGCTACTCTCTCCTCTTCCATCCTATCATCTCTTCCCTCTGCTAAATCCTTCTCCCTCCGATCTCCTGATTCTGCCTCCTCAACCCTCCTCTCCTCCCTTTCTGCATCTTTTGACTCTCTATGTCCCCTATCCTCCCAGCCGGCTCGGTCCTCCCCTCCAGCTCCGTGGCTTGATGACTTATTGCGAGCTCACAGAACAGGGCTCCGGGCAGCTGAGCGGAAATGGAGGAAACTAGACTCCCTGCGGACCTGGCATCTTTTCACTCCCTCCTCTCTACATTCTCTTCCTCTGTTTCCGCTGCTAAAGCCACTTTCTACCACTCTAAATTTCAAGCCTCTGCCTCTAACCCTAGGAAGCTCTTTGCCACCTTCTCCTCCCTGCTGAAACCTCCTCCTCCCCCTCCCCCTCCCTCCTCCCTCTCTGTGGATGACTTCGTCAACCATTTTGAAAAGAAGGTTGACGACATCCGATCCTCATTTATTAAGTCAAATGACACTGCTGGTCCTGCTCACACTGCCCTACCCTATGCTTTGACTTCTTTCTCCCCTCTCTCTCCAGATGAAATTTTGCGACTTGTGACAGCCGGCCGCCCAACAACCTGCCAGCTTGACCCTATCCCCTCCTCTCTTCTCCAGACCATTTCCGGAGACCTTCTCCCTTACCTCACCTCGCTCATCAACTCATCCTTGACCGCTGGCCATGTCCCTTCCGTCTTCAAGAGAGCGAGAGTTGCACCCCTCCTCAAAAAACCTACACTCGATCCCTCCGATGTCAACAACTACAGACCCGTATCCCTTCTTTCTTTTCTCTCCAAAACTCTTGAGCGTGCCGTCTCTAGCTAACTCTTCTGCTATCTCTCTCAGAATGAACTTCTTGATCCAAACCAGTCAGGTTTCAAGACTGGTCATTCAACTGAGACTGCTCTTCTCTGTGTCCCGGAGGCTCTCCGCACTGCTAAAGCTAACTCTCTCTCCTCTGCTCTTATCCTTCTAGACCTATCTGCTGCCTTTGATAATGTGAACCATCAGATCCTCCTCTCAACCCTCTCCGAGTTGGGCATCTCCGGCAATGCTCACTCTTGGATTGCGTCCTACCTGACAGGTCGCTCCTACCAGGTGGCGTGGCGAGAATCTGTCTCCGCACCACGTGCTCTCACCACAGGTGTCCCCCAGGGCTCAGTTCTAGGCCCTCTCCTATTCTCTCTATACACCAAGTCACTTGGCTCTGTCATATCCTCACATGGTCTCTCCTATCATTGCTATGCAGACGACACACAATTAATGTTCTCCTTTCCCCCTTCTGATAACCAGGTGGAGAATCGCATCTCTGCATGTCTGGCAGACATATCAGTGTGGATGACGGATCACCACCTCAAGCTGAACCTCGGCAAGACGGAGCTGATCTTCCTCCCGGGGAAGGACTGCCCGCTCCATGATCTCGCCATCACGGTTGACAACTCCATTGTGTCTTCCTCCCAGAGTGCAAAGAACCTTGGCGTGACCCTGGACAACACCCTGTCGTTCTCCGCTAACATCAAAGCGGTGATCCGATCCTGCAGGTTCATGCTCTACAAAATTTGGCAGAGTACGACCCTGCCTTACACAGGAAGCGGCACAGGTCCTAATCCAGGCACTTGTCATCTCCCGTCTGGATTACTGCAACTCGCTGTTGGCTGGGCTCCCTGCCTGTGCCATTAAACCCCTACAACTTATCCAGAATGCCGCAGCCCGTCTGGTGTTCAACCTTCCCAAGTTCTCTCACGTCACCCCACTCCTCCGCACACTCCACTGGCTTCCAGTTGAGGCTCGCATCTACTACAAGACCATGGTGCTTGCCTACGGAGCTGTGAGGGGAACGGCACCTCCTTACCTTCAGGCTCTGATCAGACCCTACACCCAAACGAGGGCACTACGTTCATCCACCTCTGGCCTGCTAGCTCCCCTACCTCTACGGAAGCACAGTTCCCGCTCAGCCCAGTCAAAGCTATTCGCTGCTCTGGCACCCCAATGGTGGAACAAGCACCCCCCACGACGCCAGGACAGCGGAGTCACTGACCACCTTCCGGAGACACTTGAAACCCTACCTCTTTAAGGAATACCTGGAATAGTATAAAAGTAATCCTTCTTCCCCCATAAAAAAAAAAAGTGGTTGTCCCACTGGCTATCATAAGTTGAATGCACCAATTTCTAAGTCGCTCTGGATAAGAGCGTCTGTAAATGTAACTAGCAGAACCTTTAACGAAAGGCAGAACTCAAAATGGTAGTTTTGCAATTTCAGCCATCCATTCATCCACTAATTTCTCCCACACACACACTATCTGTTTTCACACATATTCTGAAAAAAAGTAAACCCACACAAGAGGCAAAAAAACAACAAGGCAGATGACTCCAGTCAACCATCCTCCTCCTCCCCCTCCTCCTCCCTCCCTCCCTCTCTCCCCTCCTCCTCCTCCTCCACCTCCTCCTCCCTCCCTCCCTCCCTCCCCACCCCTCTCCCCCCTCCTCCTCCCTCCCTCCCTCCCTCCCTTCCCACCCCTCTCCCCCTCCTCCTCCTCCTCCCTCCCTCCTCCTCCTCCTCCCTCCCTCCCTCCCTCCCCACCCCTCTCTCCCCTCCTCCTCACCCCATCCATCCTCACCTAGGGGCGGCAGGGAGCCTCAAGGTTAGAGAGCTGGGTCAGTAACCGAAAGGTCGCTGGTTCAAATACCGGCGCCGACAAGGTGAACAAATCTGTTGATGTGCTCTTAAGCAAGGCACTTTAACCCTATTTGAACCAGGGGGTGCTGTACAGTGGCACCCCAGCAGGTGTCTCAGGGGGAGTTGGGATGTGGAAAAAAAAATAAAACATTTCCACAGGACACATATATTCACCTCCCCATGTTATTATAATTCTAACTTATCAGCCAGGAGCCCCCCCCCCCCGCTCCTCCCTCCCTCCCTCCCTCCTCCCTCCCTCCCTCCCTCCCTCCTCACCTTATCAGCCATGACCATGGAGGAGCCCCCCCCGCTCCTCCCTCCCTCCCTCCCTCCCTCCCTCCCTCCTCACCTTATCAGCCATGATCATGGAGGAGCCCCCTCCCTCCCTCCCTCCCTCCCTCCCTCCCTCCTCACCTTATCAGCCATGATCATTGAGGATCCCCCATGGATGCCCAGGATGGGGATCAGTGTCTGGGAGGAAATAAAATCCAATATCTGAGCGATGGCCTCCTGGTCCGTCCCGTCACCGAACACCACCCCGTGGATCTTGGTCCCAGACATCAGGTCGCACACGTGGGTGATGATGCTCTTGGGGTCGGTCTCGTTGACCAATAGGGTGACCACGTTGACGTCCATGGGGTCCTCTTTGCTCCAGAGAGCCCGAATGTCCCGGTCGGAGATGTAGCGCGTGCGGCCCAGGATCACAGCGATGTTGAGGACGGGGACCTTCTGACCTTCGACCTCCCTGACCAGGGTCACCAGGGTCAAGCTGACCAGGGAACACAGGAGAGCTGGGAAGACCAGGATCAGCCCCCTGCCCACTGACATATTGAGACACTTCATCTCCTGGGGGGGGGGGAAAGAGAGGGGTTATTATAACATGGAGTCCCCCTGTAGCACAGTTGGTAGAGCGTGGCGCTTGCAACGCCAGGGTTGTGGGTTCGTTTCCCACGGGGGGGGGGGGGGGGGGGCAGTATGAAAATGTATGCACTCACTTAACTGTAAGTCGCTCTGGATAAGAGCGTCTGCTAAATGACTAAAAATGTTAATGTAGATACCACAGAAGGTATTGAGTGAGGTAGAGACAGAAAAATACATTTAGAAACCACACAACTGATTCTAATTCTAGAACTGATTCTAATTATAGAACACATTCTCATTCTAAATCTGATTCTAATTCTAGAACTGATTGTATTTCTAGAACGGATTCTAATTCTACAACTATACTGAACAAAAATATAAACGCAACATGCAACAATTTCATTGATTTTACTGAGTTACAGTTCATATGAGGAAATCAGTCAATTGAAATAAATAAATTAGGCCCTAATCTATGGATTTCACGTGACTGGGAATACAGATATGCATCTGTTGGAGACAAATACCTTTAAAAAAAATGGACCTCACAATGGGCCTGAGGATCTCGTCACGGTATTTCTGAGCATTCAAATTGCCATCGATAAAATGCAATTGTGTTCGTTGTCCGTAGCTTATGCCTGCCCATAGTATAACCCCACCGCCACCATGGGGGCACTCAGTTCACAACGTTGACATCAGCAAACCGCTCTCCCACATGATGCCACGCCATACACGCGGTTGTGAGGCCAGTTGGACGTACTGCCAAATTCTCTAAAACAACGTTGGAGGTGGCTTACGGTAGAGAAATGAACATTCAATTATCTGGCAACAGCTCTGGTGGACATTCCTGCAGTCAGCATGCCAACTGCACGCTCCCTCAAAACCTGAGACATCTGTGGCATTGTGTTATGTGACAAAACTGCCCATTTTAGAGTGGCCTACTATTGTCCCCCAGCACAAGGTGCACCTGTGTAATGATCATGCTGTTTAATCAGCTCCTTGATATGCCACACCTGTCAGGTGGATGAATGATATTGGCAAAGGAGAAATGCTCACCAACAGGGATGTAAACAAATTTGTGCACAACATTTGAGAGAAATAAGCTTTTTGTGCATAATGGAACATTTCTGGGATCTTTTATTTCAGCTCATGAAACATGGGTACCAACACTTCACATGCTGCGTTTATATTGTTGTTCAGTGTAGATACTGTATATACTCCTTCCTGTATATCCATGACATCACATCCTGTCTCTTCACATGCTGGCTGGTTCATATTTTAGTTCAGCGTAGATTTAAACGCACTGGATTGGTTTAAAACAAGTGTAAGAAACTCAGTCTAAACCAATCCAATGCTTTTAAATGTAAATGAAGGGGAATGAGGCAGAAGGGTAGGGGATCGGACGGCAGCCAACAGCCTAGAAGTTTCTATTAAAGGTTATTGATTGTTATGATGAGTTTCTCATGTATCAAAGAATCAAGGATGCAAGGATATTCTTAGACATTCTGTGGAGATTTCATACCAAGTATTTATTGAATCACGAGCTCGTGGGTTCATCTAACCCAACGGACATGGGCTTTGCCCTTCGTCAGTTGAACTAACTTGAACAAAGAAGACACTCTACCTTATATACCCTTTATTACCCTCTTCCTGACATACATCTGGCAAGTCTCCATGGGCACTCTTCCCTGTCTTTGATGTTCATCGCTCTTTACCCCAAGTCAGTATCCTAAACATCACTCGTGCTATCCTAACCATCACTAATCTACTTTGACATAATGGAATGTAGACTTCATGGCCCCAAACCACTCATCTCTTAACTCTTCCTCTGTCCTCACAACACTATGGCATGACATCATTATACCATAAAAACATCATAATCAGGTTCAGAACAGTCCACTACACTGTTCTGTAAGACAATGCAGTGGGTTAGATCTCTGCTCTCACTCTTTCTCTACCCACTGTGTAGCTTCACGCTGAGCACCGAGCAGCTCAACACTGGCTCTAGTCCAG
>NW_028165026.1:0-17775 GCF_964263955.1 Coregonus lavaretus
CCCCCCTCTATCCCTCCATCCCTCCCTCCATCCTTCCCCCCTCCATCCATCCCTCCTCCCCCCTCTATCCCCCACCCCTCCCTCCATCCCTTCATCCCTCCATCCTTCCATCCCTCCATCCCTCCCTCCCCCCTCCATCCCTCCATACCTCCACCCCTCCCCCTTCCATCCCTCCATCCCTCCACCCCTCCACCCCTCCATCCCTCCATCCCTCCAACACTCCACCCCTCCCTCCATCCCTCCATCCCTCCACCCCTCCATCCCTCCCCCTCCATCCATCCCTCCCTCCCCCCCTCTATCCCTCATCCCTCCCTCCATCCTTCCCCCCTCCATCCATCCCTCCCTCCCCCCTCTATCCCCCACCCCTCCCTCCATCCCTTCATCCCTCCATCCTTCCATCCCTCCATCCCTCCACCCCTCCACCCCTCCATCCCTCAACACTCCACCCCTCCCTCCATCCCTCCATCCCTCCACCCCTCCCACCCCTCCACCCCTCCACCCCTCCAACACTCCACCCCTCCACACAAACACACACACAAACACACTGGTTAACATAGTATGTCCGTCAGAACCATGACTGTGTGAAATATTTAACGCTGGCATTTTGGTATCCCTATTCATGTCCCAGCTGGGGGTTCTGTGTGTTTGTGTGTTTGTGTGTGTGTGTTTATGTTTGTGTGTCTATGTGTGTGTGTGTGTGTGCATGTGTGTGTATATGTGTGTATATGTGTGTGTGTGTGTGTGTGTTTGTGCATGTGAGTGTTTTATTATTTGATGGTGTGTCCAGTGTGGGCATACATTATTCAGGCCAAGCAGAAGGGCAATGCTGTAACCAAACCTATGATATCCTCTTCACTCCACTGACTGTGTGTGTGAGTGTGTGAGTGTGTGAGTGTGTGTGTGTGTGAGTTTAATCCTTCCCTCCCTCCCTCCCTCCCTCCCTCTCCCTCTACCACCCTACCACCCTCTCTCCCTCCCTCCCTCCTCTCCCTTTACCACCATGGTCTACAGTGTCTCATAAGGCATCCTAACCCAGTTGTCCCTCTACCAGAGTTATGTTAACCATTGTTCTCTCTCCATTATTACTTTATATCTCTCTGTCTATACCTCTAATGGACTCCTTCATTGCTTGCTTTTCTCTTTCCCTCTCCACTAAAGACATGAGAACAGTTTGTTCAGAGAGGTTTTATACTGCCAGCCAGCCCTCTCAGGAGAGAGAGAGAGAGACAAAGGGAGACAGAGAAAGAGAGGGAGAGAGAGACACCCTGAGACAGAGAGAGATAAGGAGAGAGTGAGATGGGGTGGAGAGAGAGAGAGAAAGAGAGATAGAACGGAAAGAGAGAGGGAGAAAGATGCAGAGCGAGAGAGGGAGAGACAGAGAAAGAGAAAGAGACAGAGAGAGAGAGAGAGAGAGAGAGAGAGAGAGAGAGAAAGAGAGAGAGAGAGAGAGAGAGAGAGAGAGAGAGAGAGAGTTAGCTGCTCTGTGCTAGGCAAACAGACCATTAATCTGCTATTAAGTCAATGTCAACACAGTGCAATACCTTAAACTCTACCATAACCCACCAGTGTTCTGTTGTATTTCAGGTAAGCCAGAGGTTGCGTTCCAAATTGCACCCTACTCCCTTTGTAGTGCACTACTTTTGACAGGGGCCCATAGTGCTCTGTAGGATAGGGTGCCATTTGGGACACAAACAAAGAGAGACAGAACATTGGCTTGATCCACAGACTCATGTCAGTGTCGTACGCTGTCTGTGTGTTTGCTGTCCAACAACATTTGTTTGTCTGTTCCGGATTATATGTTTATAGTGAGAAAACACCTTAGGAATGTAAAACTATAGCTAGCCCAGTGTTTCTCAATCCTGGTCCTGGGGACCCAAAGGAGTTCCCTTTTTAAAAAACTCCTAGCACTAACAAACCTGTTTAAACGAATCAACTCATTATCAAGCGTGTGAGTTGAATCCTGTGTGTTAGTGCTAGGGCAAAACCAAAAAGGGCTAAGCAATTAGAATCTGGTTATTCTGTTCTGCAGTTTTGGATAGTTGTTTTTCTCTATCCCAACATTTTTGAGATAATGGATTGGATTGGATGACATAGTTTGTAGTAGAAAGATAAGGGATGTCCCTATACAGTGCATTTGGAAAGTATTCAGACCCTTTTTCCACATTTTGTTACATTACAGCCTTATTATAAAATTGATTAAAAAAATAAAAACATCCTCATTAATCTACACACAATACCCCATAATGAAAAAGTGAAAACTGGTTTTTAGACATTTTTGCAAATGTATAAAAAATAAAAAACAGAAATACCTTATTTACATAAATATTCAGACCCTTTCCTATGAGACTCCAAATTGAGCTCAGGTGCATCCTGTTTCCACTGATCTATAATTTCTACAACTTGATTGAAGTCCACCTGTGGTAAATTCAATTGATTGGACATGATTTGGAAAGGCACAAACCTGTCTACATAAGGTCCCACAGTTGACAGTGCATGTCAGAGCAAAAACTAAGCCATGAGGTTGAAGGAATTGTCCGTAGAGCTCCGAGACAGGATTGTGTCGAGACAGTGGCCTCCATCATTCTTAAATGGAAGAAGTTTGGAACCACCAAGACTCTTCCTAGAGCTGGCCGCCTGGCCAAACTGAGCAATTGGGGGAGAAGGGCCTTGGTCAGGGAGGTGACCAAGAACCCGATGGTCACTCTGACAGAGCTCCAGAGTTCCTCTGTGGAGAAGGGAGAACCTTCCAGAAGGACAATCATCTCTGCAGCACTCCACCAATCAGGCCTTTATGGTAGAGTGGCCAAATGGAAGCCACTCCTCAGTAAAAGGCACATGACAGCCCGCTTGGAGTTTGCCAAAAGGCACCTAAAGACTCTCAGTCCATGAGAAACAAGATTATTTGGTCTGATGAAACCAATATTGAACTCTTTGGCCTGAATGCCAAGCGTCATGTCTGGAGGAAACCTGGCACCGCTCATCACCTGGCCATTACCACCTCTACGGTGAAGCATGGTGGTGGCAGCATCATGCTGTGGGGATGTTTGCCAGCAGCAAGGACTTGGAGACTAGTCAGGATCAAGGGAAAGATGAACGGAGCAAAGTATAGATAGATTATTGATGAAAACCTGCTCCAGAGCACTCAGGACCTCAGACTGGTGTGAAGATTCACCTTCCAACAAGACAATGACTCTAAGCACACAGCCAAGACAATGCAGGAGTGGCATCGGGACAAGTCTCTGAATGTCCTTAAGTGGCCCAGCCAGAGCCCGGACTTGAACCCGATCGAACATCTCTGGAGAGACCTGAAAATAGCTGTGCAGCGACGCTCACCATCCAACCTGACAGAGCTTGAGAGGATCTTCAGAGAAGAATGGGAGAAACTCCCCAAATACAGGTGTGCCAAGCTTGTAGCGTCATACCCAAGAAGACTTGAGGCTGTAATCTCTGCCAAAAGTCCTTCAACAAAGTACTGAGTAAAGGGTCTGAACACTTATGTAAATGTAATATTTCCGTTATTTATTTGTAATACATTTGCAAACATTTCTTAAAACGTGTTTTTGCTTTGTCATTATGGGGTATGGCGTGAAGATTGATGAGGGAAAAAAACAATTTAATCGATTTTAGAATAAGGCTGTAACGTAACAAAATGTGTAATAAGTCAAGGGGTCTGAATACTTTCCGAATGCACTGTATGTAGCATTATGAGATGTCTATATAGAGCATCATGGGATGTCTCTATAGAGAGCATTATGGGATGTCTCTATATGGCATTATGGGATGTCTCTATATGGCATTATGTGATGTCTCTACATAGCATTATGGGATGTCTATATATGGCATTATGGGATGTCTCTATATAGCATTATGGGATGTCTCTATATAGCATTATGGGATGTCTCTATATGGCATTATCGGATGTCTCTATATAGCATTATGGGATGTCTTTAAATACAGTGGGGGAAAAAAGTATTTAGTCAGCCACCAATTGTGCAAGTCCTCCCACTTAAAAAGATGAGAGAGGCCTGTAATTTTCATCATAGGTACACGTCAACTATGACAGACAAAATGAGAAGAAAAAATTCCTGAAAATCACATTGTAGGATTTTTTATGAATTTATTTGCAAATTATGGTGGAAAATAAGTATTTGGTCAATAACAAAAGTTTCTCAATACTTTCTTATATACCCTTTGTTGGCAATGACACAGGTCAAACGTTTTCTGTAAGTTTTCACAAGGTTTTCACACACTGTTGCTGGTATTTTGGCCCATTCCTCCATGCAGATCTCCTCTAGAGCAGTGATGTTTTGGGGCTGTCGCTGGGCAACACAGACTTTCAACTCCCTCCAAAGATTTTCTATGGGGTTGAGATCTGGAGACTGGCTAGGCCACTCCAGGACCTTAAAATGCTTCTTACGAAGCCACTCCTTCGTTGCCCGGGCGGTGTGTTTGGGATCATTGTCATGCTGAAAGACCCAGCCACGTTTCATCTTCAATGCCCTTGCTGATGGAAGGAGGTTTTCACTCAAAATCTCACGATACATGGCCCCATTCATTCTTTCCTTTACACGGATCAGTCGTCCTGGTCCCTTTGCAGAAAAACAGCCCCAAAGCATGATGTTTCCACCCCCATGCTTTACAGTAGGTATTGTGTTCTTTGGATGCAACTCAGCATTATTTGTCCTCCAAACACGACGAGTTGAGTTTTTACCAAAAAGTTCTATTTTGGTTTCATCTGACCATATGACATTCTCCCAATCCTCTTCTGGATCATCCAAATGCACTCTAGCAAACTTCAGATGGGCCTGGACATGTACTGGCTTAAGCAGGGGGACACGTCTCGCACTGCAGGATTTGAGTCCCTGGCGGCGTAGTGTGTTACTGATGGTAGACTTTGTTACTTTGGTCCCAGCTCTCTGCAGGTCATTCACTAGGTCCCCCCGTGTGGTTCTGGGATTTTTGCTCACCGTTCTTGTGATCATTTTGACCCCACGGGGTGAGATCTTGCGTGGAGCCCCAGATCGTGGGAGATTATCAGTGGTCTTGTATGTCTTCCATTTCCTAATAATTGCTCCCACAGTTGATTTCTTCAAACCAAGCTGCTTACCTATTGCAGATTCAGTCTTCCCAGCCTGGTGCAGGTCTACAATTTTGTTTCTGGTGTCCTTTGACAGCTCTTTGGTCTTGGCCATAGTGGAGTTTGGAGTGTGACTGTTTGAGGTTGTGGACAGGTGTCTTTTATATTGATAACAAGTTCAAACAAGTGCCATTAATACAGGTAACGAGTGGAGGACAGAGGAGCCTCTTAAAGAAGAAGTTACAGGTCTGTGAGAACCAGAAATCTTGCTTGTTTGTAGGTGACCAAATACTTATTTTCCACCATAATTTGCAAATAAATTCATAAAAAATCATACAATGTGATTTTCTGGAAAAAAATATCTCAATTTGTCTGTCATAGTTGACTTGTACCTATGATGAAAATTACAGGCCTCTCTCATCTTTTTAAGTGGGAGAACTTGCACAATTGGTGGCTGACTAAATACTTTTTCCCCCCACTGTAGCATTGTGGGATGTCTCTATATAGCATTATGGGAAGTTTCTATATAGCATTACGGGATGTCTCTATATAGCATTATGGGATGTCTCAATAGAGAGCGTTATGGGATGTCTCTATAGCATTATGGGATGTCTCTATAGCATTATGGGATGTCTCTATATAGCGTTATGGGATGTCTCTATAGAGAGCGTTATTATAGGGTGCAATTGGGGATGCAGCCATTAGTGCCCTATATAGACTTTAGGGAGCCATTTGGGAAACAACCTCTGTCTAGCAGTATACTCTTAGAGTGTAGTTGTAATGCTGACCATCGGAAATATATGCTAGTAAATATTTCACAGCTGTTCCAGCTTTATCGTATAACACCCACCTCGAGCCAACCAGCTCACATCAACATATAAGTGTCACACACACACCCGCAAGCACACACACACACACACACACACACACACACACATACACACACACTCTTTGGGTGCGTCAGCAGAAACAGGCATACGACAGACAGGAGACATCTGTAGCTAGCAGCCTAAGTCGCGCCATCTGACACAAATACACACACACACACACACACACACACACACACACACACACACACACACACACACACACACACACACACACACACACACACACACACACACACACACACACACACACACACAAACACACCCTTAGAGGGCCATTTAAATGAATCTGCCCAGCTGAAATGGAAAGCTGTTACTGCACAAATGTGAAAACCAATCTGTTTTACACAGCAGGACCAGAGTGTGTGTATGTGTGTGTGTGTGTGTGTGTGTTTGTGTGTGTGTTTGTGTGTCATTAGGACATGGAGAGAGTGGTTGAGTCAGATCGGTGACATGATGTACTGAACAGCTGAACTTGAGAAAATGAAATGTAATCCGTTTCAAGATGCTGCAGATATTATCAAATATGGTGGAAAATGGAAGATTATTTGTGATAGTGTTGAATATCAGGTAATGGGTTTCTTTAGCAGGACAGGGATTCTGTGAAGTGTTCAAAATGCCTAGCCCTGCAGTCAGTGTCTACAATCATAACCCTAACCTTCACCATCCTACTATCAAGCCTTAACCATTACCCTATTCTATACATTTACATTTTAGTCATTTTTTTATTTTTTTCATACTGGTCCCCCGTGGGAATCGAACCCACAACCCTGGCTTTGCAAACGCCATGCTCTATCAACTGAGCTACATTTTACATTTTTTTTTTACATTTTCAGTCATTTAGCAGACGCTCTTATCCAGAGCGACTTACAGTTAGTGAATATATTTTTTTTTTATAGTGGCCCCCCGTGGGAATCGAACCCATAACCCTGGCGTTGCAAACGCCATGCTCTGTCAACTGAGCTAAATCCCTGCCGGCCATTCCCTCCTCTACCCTGGACGACGCTGGGCCAATTGTGCGCCGCCCATGAGTCTGCCGGTCGCGGCCGGCGGCGACAGAGCCTGGATTCGAACCAGGATCTCTTAGACCACTGCGCCACTCAGCGGGCGCATTGGGTTATCCTACTATCAAGCCTTAACCATTACCCTATTCTTTACCTTCACCATCCTACTCCTATTCTGCCTATAATAAAAACAATTGATTAAAAAAAAGAATATAACCTAAACCTAATCTCATCCACGTCTCATCCTATAGGTCACATGACCATCCCAGACTCATCTATAGACATGTACCTGTCTCATCCTATAGATCACATGACCATCCCAGACTCATCTATAGAGATGTACCTGTCTCATCCTATAGGTCACATGACCATCCCAGACTCATCTATAGACATGTACCTGTCTCATCCTATAGGTCACATGACCATCCCAGACTCATCTATAGAGATGTACCTGTCTCATCCTATAGGTCACATGACCATCCCAGACTCATCTATAGAGATGTACCTGTCTCATCCTATAGGTCACATGACCATCCCAGACTCATCTATAGACATGTACCTGTCTCATCCTATAGGTCACATGACCATCCCAGACTCATCTATAGAGATGTACCTGTCTCATCCTATAGGTCACATGACCATCCCAGACTCATCTATAGAGATGTACCTGTCTCATCCTATAGATCACATGACCATCCCAGACTCATCTATAGACATGTACCTGTCTCATCCTATAGATCACATGACCATCCCAGACTCATCTATAGAGATGTACCTGTCTCATCCTATAGGTCACATGACCATCCCAGACTCATCTATAGAGATGTACCTGTCTCACCCATAGCCCTTAACTAGAGAACTGACTCTAACCTGACAGCTCATCTTAACTAGAGAACTGACTCAAACCTGACAGCTCATCTCAACTAGAGAACTGACTCTAACCTGACAGCTCACCTTAACTAGAGAACTGACTCTAACTTGACAGCTCATCTCAACTAGAGAACTGACTCTAACCTGACAGCTCATCTCAACTAGAGAACTGACTCTAACCTGACAGCTCACCTTAACTAGAGAACTGACTCTAACCTGACAGCTCGGCTCATTTTAAGCCTCATAAATGTTTTCAGTCAGACATTCTCGCTTGCCATAGATCGTTTAAATACTGTATCTAGCCAACATTTTGAAACTTCAGAACTGTAACAATTTGACACTTTGGCTTTGGTTAAAGGCAAGTACAAACGCATACTAGTAGGCATCGCTCCTACACTGATGTGACATCACGTCATCATCTCACTGGCTTCTTCTCTGGCTAACTCTCATTGGCTATTGCTGATCACCGTTCTCAAAACTTTGTCGTCGCACATCTCACACTACAAGAGCGTTGCAGATTTTGTGCCAATAAAATCAAACGTTTGAAAATATCGGGACGTCCGGGACTGCTCAAAGACGAGATCGGTAGTCCTCAGATTAAGTTTCTGACCCGCTCACATTAAACGAGCTTCGGTGACGGCAGTGTACACTAACCTGACAGCCCGGCTCATCTTAACTAGAGAGCCCGTCTATTCCACATGTGTTCTCCGGCAGGGCTGTAACCTGACGTGACAGTGTGTCTGTTCTGCTTGCTTTTTACACACCTCTCTGGAGCTCTGCTGCTCCTGTGGAGACTCACACACACTGACATGGACGTGAAATAATTCATACACACACAAACGCAAACACACACACAAACGAACACACACTTAAACGCAAGCGAGCACACACACACACACACACACACACACACACACACACACACACACACACACCAGAGACGTGACATATAAGAGATGTGAATGGTGTTAATATTTTAAACTGCTCAGCCTTCAGGGGTCTCTTTCATATTTCATAGCAACGCTAGACCTCACGGCCTTTCAAAAGTATAGCTGTGATGAGTGTGTGTGTGTGTGTGTGTGGGTTCATGTGTGTGTGTCTATATGTGTTTGTGAGGGGGTGGTTGTTGGTTTTGGCTGAGGCACCCACTGTGGGACCTATGCCAGGGTTGTGAGGAGGGGGGATGGAGGAGTGAAAGGGGATAGTTTTGCTTCAGTGCCCAAACAGATCTCAATTATTCAATGGAAACACCACAGTGCAACACCACCTCCTCCCAGATTTCACTTTTCTTCTCAAACTGGAAAGTTTATTTTCTTTTTCCACCCTTCCACCCCTCCATCTCTCCACCCCTCCACCCCTCCACCCCTCCACCCCTCCACCCCTCCATCCCTCCATCTCTCCACCCCTCCACCCTTCCACCCCTCCACCCCTCCACCCCTCCACCCCTCCATCTCTCCACCCCTCCACCCCTCCACCCCTCCATCCCTCCATCTCTCCACCCCTCCACCCCTCCATCCCTCCATCTCTCCACCCCTCCACCCCTCCACCCCTCCACCCCTCCATCCCTCCACCCCTCCATCCCTCCACCCCTCCATCCCTCCATCTCTCCACCCTTCCATCCCTCCATCTCTCGCAGTGATTAAAGGCTACGTCCCAAAGGGCACCCTATTCCTTATGTAGTACCCTACTTTTGACCAGAGCCCTGTGGCCCTACTGCACTACATGGGGAATAAGGTACCATTTGGAACATACCCTTAAACACTGCTCTCGTGTGCTTACAACTGCTCTTCTTTCCATTTAGCGTTAGCATCGAGTCTGTTAGCATTAGTGTTACACCATGCTAGGTGTCGATGCTAGGTCTGATCATCTTGCCAACATCTCATCCTCTGAGTGTCCTCTGAATGTGTGTGTGTGTGTCTGTGTCTGTGTATATACCCTTCATTGAATCATTCATATTCAATCATACAGTTTACTGCCCAGGATGACATCTGTCATTGGCACATGTTTTGACAGGGACCGTATGCGTTGGCGTGAACAGATCATCGTTGGCAGGGACATTCCAGCTGGCACCGACTTGACATGTAGGACACAGACCTAAAACAGATAGTGTAGACAGAGGGCGAGATGTAACACACACACACACAAACACACACGTACACGCGTACACGCGCATGCACACACACACCATTAGACTGCATGATTGACTTTGAACGACTCTATAACTGTTGATTGGTTGAAAAGATGAATCATTGCAAGGGCCTCAGAACAGATTTGCATCACTGTTGTGCAGTGCTAAAAGATACATGCATATTTCACCATCTGAAGTAGAGTTTAGTTACTCCGCTTGTCTTCACTCATAACTGGGATGTCTGTCTAACAGCTCTGACACGGAAAAACACAACTTACTCACAGACGCGTAGTCATGCATGCACAGACATGGTCTGTGTAGCTCAGTTGGTAGAGCAGGGTGCCTGCAACACCAGGACCGTGGGTTAAATTACCGCTGGGGCCACATGTATAAAAATGTATCACTCACTACTGTAACTCACTTTGGATTAAAGTGTTCTTCTAAATACAGCATATTGTAGTAACACACACAGCACCCTACTGCCCTCCACACAGCACCCTACTGCCCCTCCACACAGCACCCTACTGCCCTCCACACAGCACCCTACTGCCCCTCCACACAGCACCCTACTGCCCTCCACACAGCACCCTACTGCCCCTCCACACAGCACCCTACTGCCCTCCACACAGCACCCTACTGCCCCTCCACACAGCACCCTACTGCCCCTCCACACAGCACCCTACTGCCCCTCCACACAGCACCCTACTGCCCCTCCACACAGCACCCTACTGCCCCTCCACACACAGCACCCTACTGCCCCTCCACACAGCACCCTACTGCCCCTCCACACAGCACCCTACTGCCCCTCCACACAGCACCCTACTGCCCCTCCACACAGCACCCTACTGCCCCTCCACACAGCCCCCTACTGCCCTCCGCACAGCACCCTACTGCCCCTCCACACAGCACCCTACTGCCCCTCCACACAGCACCCTACTGCCCCTCCACACAGCCCCCTACTGCCCTCCGCACAGCACCCTACTGCCCCTCCACACAGCACCCTACTGCCCCTCCACACAGCACCCTACTGCCCCTCCACACAGCACCCTACTGCCCTTCCACACAGCACTCTACTGCCCCTCCACACAGCACCCTACTGCCCCTCCACACAGCACCCTACTGCCCCTCCACACAGTACCCTACTGCCCCTCCACACACAGCACCCTACTGCCCCTCCACACAGCACCCTACTGCCCCTCCACACAGCACCCTACTGCCCCTCCACACACCACCCTACCCCCCCTCCACCTACTCCCCCTCCACACACCACCCTACCCCCCCTCCACCTACTCCCCCTCCACATACCACCCTACCCCCCCTCTACCTACTCCCCCTCCACACACCACCCTACTCCCCCTCCACTATAAAAGCTGGGATTTGAGCATGGGCATAAGTAAGTCCTCTGTAAAATATGAATTAATACGTTCTTCTGTAAATATTTAACATCACTTAAACTCCCAGACTCCCGCTGTGCCGCTCCCATGGAAACACACACACAGAAGTGTCTGGAGACTGGTGGAAGGATGGGAGAAGGTAGGAGTGGAACAAAAGTGTCTGGAGACTGGTGGAAGGAGGGGAGAAGGGAGGGGATGAACAGAAGGGGAACGTCGGGCGGAGTTCCGAGGGAAAAGCTTTGGATTAAGCCGAGATTCAATTAACTTAAAGCCGGAGCGTCTGGAGTGTCTAGGGAGTGTCTAGGGAGTGTGTGTGTGTGTCGAGGGAAATTATTGTGAGTGAATAAACACATCAGTCTAGATGTCTCTATGCTCCTGATTCGGTAAACAACAGAGATGGAAAGAACTTGGAAAGAAAAAAGGTCAGAATCTTCTAGAAAGTCCCCGTTGGGACATTTCTTGATGAGCTTTGGGGCGCGATCTGATTTTGAACGTCGTTCACGGGTCGAGGCCTTTCTCTCCTCCTCTCTCTCTCCTCCCGTCCTCATTATTTGATAATGTTAATTAAGGGCAGAAGAGAGGGAAGAGAGAGAGAGAGAGAGAGAGAGAGAGAGAGAGAGAGAGAGAGAGAGAGAGAGAGAGAGAGAGAGAGAGAGAGAGAGAGAGAGAGAGAGAGAGAGAGAGAGAGAGAGAGAGAGAGAGAGAGAGAGAGAGAGAGAGAGAGAGAGAGAGAGAGAGAGAGAGTAGAGAGAGAGAGAGAGAGAGAGAGTGAGAGAGAGAGAGAGAGAGAGAGAAAGAGAGAAGGGTTGGGGTTGACAGAAATAAAATAAAGTGGATTTCAGAGTGATGGTTTGATTATTCATAAGTCATTTTCTGTGTTTTCCTCTCACTCCACTGTTATAAGCCTTGTTAAGTACACAGACCTTCATGTAGTCTGATTGTAGTTTAGTCTCGGTGTGATAACATACTGTATGTAATCTTATCTGAGCTATTGAGTTTTGCTGCTGAAACAATGCTAGCATACGGTAAGGGCATTTTACATTTACATTTTGAGAGCACATCTCAAATGTACATCTTCATATTCAATTGATATGCAAGATTGCCTGTCGGGATTGCTGCTTTCCTGTAATTCAGAGAACGCTGAAAACATAACGTGACATTTACTGTAATTATGAAATATGGGGAAGGAAGGCCAGATTAAACTCTTGTGAAATATACATGTCTCACTTAACACACAGGCTGCATTTACACAGGCATCCCATTCTGACCTTTTTTCCATGAATTGGTCTTTAGACCAATCACATCAGATCATTTTCAGATCTGATCGATCAAAATACCAATTAGTGATGAAAGAAAGATCAGAACGGGGCTGCCTGTGTAAACGCAGCCATAGTGTTTTGTTTGGTGTGTTTGTGCCGTGGTGAAACAGGGGTACATTTACTCCTCCCTAAATGCCTAGTGTGAGTTTCCCATCTCTGACGTCTCTATTGCATCACGTCTCCTTAATGCCTAGGATATGTACCTGTTGGGTGTCTCCTAATGTCTACATATATACCTGTTGGGTGTCTCCTTAATGCCTACAATATTACCTGTTGGGTGTCTCCTTAATGTCTAGGATATGTACCTGTTGGGTGTATTTGTACGGTAGATAAAGGATGCTGATGTGGGAGGGACGAGCAAGTGTGTGAGCGTGTGTTTGTGTGGGTGTGGGTGTGTGTGGGTGTGTAGATGGGTTAGGGTCATCCACAGGTTACACCCCGACACGGAAGACGTGACTCCTGTGTACAGAAAGCCAGTTAGAGGTTCTAAATGACACCATTTCATCTCATTCCCTGATTTCCCACCCACCTCCCTTCCTCCTCCTCTCGTCCTTCACTCGTCTGAATCATCACTCCATACCCCCATGACCCCCCTATTCCAGAGGAAGCAAACATTAACAACGGGTCCCTAATTTACTTCCTCAGAATGAACAGAGGACGTGTTTGCCTTATACAGCAGTAGTTTTAGATGGGATAAAGTACAGGTGATTGGGTTAGCTGAGAGAAACACACGGATGTCTCACTTAGTAGACAAGGTATCCTTTGTCTATTCTCTGGTTTTGTAAACACATCTATCTAAAATGTTCCTGCTATAATTGTGTTCTCTTCTCTATTTGCCTGTGATGAATCCTTGTTCAACACTATGGCCTGTGTTTTGTATGTACAGTGAGGGAAAAAAGTATTTGATCCCTGCTGATTTTGTACGTTTGCCCACTGACAAAGAAATGATCAGTCTATAATTTTAATGGTAGGTTTATTTGAACAGAGAGAGACAGAATAACAACAAAAAAATTCAGAAAAACGCATGTCAAAAATGTTATAAATTGATTTGCATTTTAATGAGGAAATAAGTATTTGACCCCTCTGCAAAACATGACTTAGTACTTGGTGGCAAAACCCTTGTTGGAAATCACAGAGGTCAGACGTTTCTTGTAGTTGGCCACCAGGTTTGCACACATATCAGGAGGGATTTTGTCCCACTCCTCTTTGCAGATCTTCTCCAAGTCATTAAGGTTTCGAGGCTGATGTTTGGCAACTCGAACCTTCAGCTCCCTCCACAGATTTTCTATGGGAGTAAGGTCTGGAGACTGGCTAGGCCACTCCAGGACCTTAATGTGCTTCTTCTTGAGCCACTCCTTTGTTGCCTTGGCCATGTGTTTTGGGTCATTGTCATGCTGGAATACCCATCCACGACCCATTTTCAATGCCCTGGCTGAGGGAAGGAGGTTCTCACCCAAGATTTGATGATACATGGCCCCGTCCATCGTCCCTTTGATGCGGTGAAGTTGTCCTGTCCCCTTAGCAGAAAAACACCCCCAAAGCATAATGTTTCCACCTCCATGTTTGACGGTGGGGATGGTGTTCTTGGGGTCATTGGCAGCATTCCTCCTCCTCCAAACACGGCGAGTTGAGTTGATGCCAAAGAGCTCGATTTTGGTCTCATCTGACCACAACACTTTCACCCAGTTCTCCTCTGAATCATTCAGATGTTCATTGGCAAACTTCAGACAGGCATGTATATGTGCTTTCTTGAGCAGGGGGACCTTGCGGGCGCTGGAGGATTTCAGTCCTTCACGGCGTAGTGTGTAACCAATTGTTTTCTTGGTGACTATGGTCCCAGCTACCTTGAGATCATTGACAAGATCCTCCCGTGTAGTTCTGGGCTGATTCCTCACCGTTCTCATGATCATTGCAATTCCACGAGGTGAGATATTGCATGGAGCCCCAGGCCGAGAGAGATTGACAGTTCCCTAACCCTAACCCTAAACCTACCATTAAAATTATAGACTGATCATTTCTTTGTCAGTGGGCAAACGTACAAAATCAGCAGGGGATCAAATACTTTTTTACCTCACTGTGTAGTGCTCTGGTCAAAAGTAGTGCACTACATAGGGAATAGGGTGCTGTTTCGGGATGCACACAGAAACAAAGAGGAAACATCTCCTTCGAGGTATTTCAGTTGAAGTGGAATTCCAAAACATCCTATTACTCCTAACACTGTTTTGGTCGTGTTGAAAAGATCCCCTCTTCTCTAAAATCAATACTTTGTTGTTCGTCTGTCCTCAGGCCTATTGTGTGTTGTAAGGGTTGTTAACTAAAGGCTGCATCTCTTTAATGTGTGTGTGTGTGCGTGCGTGATGCAAAGGTGAATGGCTGTGTGAGGGGTGAACTTGTAAACATTAAAGTAAATCCTGTTGCAGAACTATCGAGGCTACATCTCAAATGGCACCCTGTTCCCAAGTGCACTTCTTTTGACCATGGCCCATATGGGATTAGTGCATTATATAGGGAATAGGGTGCATTAGAGACCCAACTACTGTCCTTCATCAGGAGATTTGTGTAGTGTTTTGATGTTGAGAAATCGCCAGACATCAGTGGTGTTTGGAATGGAGTGGGTGGCCTATCGACATCAAATGGTTCTGCTATTGGTATTGAATTCCTCTCAGTCTCTTCAAGCAGGGGTTTAAGCTCTCACAAAGTTTTTTCTTTTCTTTCCTCCTTCTCACATCGTCAATCTTCCCTCTGAAGTCACACGGAGTTCATGAGTAAATATAATTGACTAGAATGTGTCCGTCCCAAATGACACCCTATTCCCTACATACATGTAGTGCAGTACTTTGACTAGAGCCCTATGGGACACCCTAAGGGCCCTGGTCAAAATGAGTGCACTACAAAGGGAATAGGGTGTCAACCCAGCTGATGGCTTTTGTTCTTGTTTCTTTGGTGTAATTAACCGTCAGTCATGAACGCTCTCCCCTCTCATCTACTGAAGACTCTAGAACATTATGAATGCTCTCATCTAATGAAGACTCTAGAACATTATGAACGCTCTCCCCTCTCATCTACTGAAGACTCTAGAACAGTATGCATGCTCTCATCTACTGAAGACTCTAGAACATTATGAAATCTCTCCCCTCTCATCTACTGAAGACTCTAGAACATTATGCATGCTCTCATCTACTGAAGACTCTAGAACATTATGAAATCTCTCCCCTCTCATCTACTGAAGTCTCTAGAACATTATGAACGCTCTCCCCTCTCATCTACTGAAGACTCTAGAACATTATGAATGCTCTCCCCTCTCATCTACTGAAGACTCTAGAACATTATGAACGCTCTCATCTACTGAAGACTCTAGAACATTATGAACACTCTCCCCTCTCATATACTGAAGACTCTAGAACATTATGAACGCCCTCCCCTCTCATCTACTGAAGACTCTAGAACATTATGAACGCTCTCATCTACTGAAGACTCTAGAAAATAACATTACAGGGTTCCAATCATTCCATCATTCACTAATGATACAGCCCAATTACACACACACCCTGGAGTCACAATGCTCTGAATAAATCCCTGCCTACACGGCTGGACACACACACACACACACCTGGACACATTCCAGAAGCTTCTTCTTCTCTGCATTCTAAACGACTCTGTGATATTCTGAAGCCGCTGCGTTTCCTCATTGATTGGCTGAAGATTAATATCAATCGTTTTCTTCCTTTACAGTTGGCAGCAGAGTTGTGTGTGTGCGTGCGTGCTCTGTGTGTGTGCGTGCATGTGTGTGTGTGCGTGCGTGCGTGCGTGCGTGTGTGTGTATGCAAAGAGTCAAGGAGAGTTCAGGGCGTTTTGTATGCCTTTCATCGTCTCTCCGTATCCCTTGGCAACGTCGTTGATACAGCCATTGGCCATCACCTCTGACATCATCATTATGCGACAGACGTGCAGCTCTGGTTTCTCTGAGAACAGGGTCCAGTACTACCAATTAGGTGTCATTTTATTTAATAATATATATTTTTTAATGTACACTACCAGTCAAGAATTTGGACAGTTTTTCTTAATTTTTATTATTTTTTACACTGTAGAATAATAGTGAAGACCTCAAAACTATGAAATAACACATATGGAATCATGTAGTTACCAAAAAAGTGTTTAACAAATCAAAATATATTTTAATATTTGAAAATCTTCAAATAGCCGACTTTTGCCTTGATGACAGCTTTGCAAACTCTTGGCATTCTCTCAACCAGCTTCACCTGGAATGCTTTTCCAACAGTCTTGAAAGAGTTCCCACATATGCTGAGCACTTGTTGGCTGCTATTCCTTCACTCTGCGGTCCGACTCCATCACTCCATCACTCCTTCTTTGTAAAATAGCCCTTACACAGCCTGGAGGTTTGTTGGGTCATTGTCCTGTTGAAAAACAAATGATAGTCCCACTAAGCCCAAACCAGATGGGATGGCGTATCGCTGCAGAATGCTGTGGTAGCCATGCTGGTTAAGTGTGCCTTGAATTCTAAATAAATCACAGACAGTGTCACCAGCAAAGCACCCCCACACCATAGCACCCCCTCCTCCATGCTTTACGGTGGGAAATACACAGGCGGAGATCATCCGTTCACCCACACCGCTGGAACCAGAAATCTCCAATTTGGACTCCAGAACAAAGGACATATTTCCACCGGTCTAATGTCCATTGCTCGTGTTTCTTGGCCCAAGCAAGTCTCTTCTTCTTATTGGTGTCCTTTAGTAGTGGTTTCTTTGCAGCAATTCGACCATGAAGGCCTGATTCACACAGTCTCCTCTGAACAGTTGATGTTGAGATGTGTCTGTGACTTGAACTCTGTGAAGCATTTATTTGGGCTGCAATTTCTGAGGCTGGTAACTCTAAAGAACTTATCCTCTGCAGCAGAGGTAACTCTGGGTCTTCCTTTCCTCATGAGAGCCAGTTTCATCATAGCGCTTGATGGTTTTTGTGACTTCACTTGAAGAAACTTTCAAAGTTCTTGACATTTTCCGGATTGACTGACCGTCATGTCTTAAATTAATGATGGACTGTTGTTCCTCTTTAGTTATTTGAGCTGTTCTTGCCAT
>NW_028165025.1:0-2500 GCF_964263955.1 Coregonus lavaretus
TGAGTTAAGATCATCCCCTGGTTCCCCTAGTGAAATCAGGCTTAAAATGACATGTGGCGCCCCCCTGTGGATGGATCCGGGTGTGGGGTCTTGGACCCACTCTTGGGGGTCACCCCCAAGCCGGCCAAGGGCACCCAAAACCCCCATGTGTGAGGTAATAGCCTCCCCTGGTTCTCCTAGTGTCCGCCGGCGGTTTACCATATGGGGGTGTCTGACCACCAGACCCAATCCGAGAAAAGTGCATCAAAATCGGCCTTCCGGGAGGCCAGGAGTCGGTCCCTGGTTCTCCTAATGTCAACCGGATGATTTCCATATGGGGGTGTCTGACCACCAACCCAATCCGAGAAAAGTGCATCAAAATCGGCCTTCCGGGAGCCAGGAGTCGGTCCCTGGTTCTCCTGGTGTCAACCGGATGGTTTCCATATGGGGGTGTCTGACCACCAACCCAATCCGAGAAAAGTGCATCAAAATCGGCCTTCCGGGAGCCAGGAGTCGGTCCCTGGTTCTCCTAGATGTCAACCGGATGATTTCCATATGGGGGTGTCTGACCACCAACCCAATCCGAGAAAAGTGCATCAAAATCGGCCTTCCGGGAGCCAGGAGTCGGTCCCTGGTTCTCCTAATGTCAACCGGATGATTTCCATATGGGGGTGTCTGACCACCAACCCAATCCGAGAAAAGTGCATCAAAATCGGCCTTCCGGGAGCCAGGAGTCGGTCCCTGGTTCTCCTAATGTCAACCGGATGATTTCCATATGGGGGTGTCTGACCACCAACCCAATCCGAGAAAAGTGCATCAAAATCGGCCTTCCGGGAGCCAGGAGTCGGTCCCTGGTTCTCCTGGTGTCAACCGGATGGTTTCCATATGGGGGTGTCTGACCACCAACCCAATCCGAGAAAAGTGCATCAAAATCGGCCTTCCGGGAGCCAGGAGTCGGTCCCTGGTTCTCCTAATGTCAACCGGATGATTTCCATATGGGGGTGTCTGACCACCAACCCAATCCGAGAAAAGTGCATCAAAATCGGCCTTCCGGGAGCCAGGAGTCGGTCCCTGGTTCTCCTAATGTCAACCGGATGATTTCCATATGGGGGTGTCTGACCACCAACCCAATCCGAGAAAAGTGCATCAAAATCGGCCTTCCGGGAGCCAGGAGTCGGTCCCTGGTTCTCCTGTTGTCAACCGGATGATTTCCATATGGGGGTGTCTGACCACCAACCCAATCCGAGAAAAGTGCATCAAAATCGGCCTTCCGGGAGCCAGGAGTCGGTCCCTGGTTCTCCTGTTGTCAACCGGATGATTTCCATATGGGGGTGTCTGACCACCAACCCAATCCGAGAAAAGTGCATCAAAATCGGCCTTCCGGGAGCCAGGAGTCGGTCCCTGGTTCTCCTGTTGTCAACCGGATGATTTCCATATGGGGGTGTCTGACCACCAACCCAATCCGAGAAAAGTGCATCAAAATCGGCCTTCCGGGAGCCAGGAGTCGGTCCCTGGTTCTCCTAATGTCAACCGGATGATTTCCATATGGGGGTGTCTGACCACCAACCCAATCCGAGAAAAGTGCATCAAAATCGGCCTTCCGGGAGCCAGGAGTCGGTCCCTGGTTCTCCTAATGTCAACCGGATGATTTCCATATGGGGGTGTCTGACCACCAACCCAATCCGAGAAAAGTGCATCAAAATCGGCCTTCCGGGAGCCAGGAGTCGGTCCCTGGTTCTCCTGTTGTCAACCGGATGATTTCCATATGGGGGTGTCTGACCACCAACCCAATCCGAGAAAAGTGCATCAAAATCGGCCTTCCGGGAGCCAGGAGTCGGTCCCTGGTTCTCCTGTTGTCAACCGGATGATTTCCATATGGGGGTGTCTGACCACCAACCCAATCCGAGAAAAGTGCATCAAAATCGGCCTTCCGGGAGCCAGGAGTCGGTCCCTGGTTCTCCTGTTGTCAACCGGATGATTTCCATATGGGGGTGTCTGACCACCAACCCAATCCGAGAAAAGTGCATCAAAATCGGCCTTCCGGGAGCCAGGAGTCGGTCCCTGGTTCTCCTGTTGTCAACCGGATGATTTCCATATGGGGGTGTCTGACCACCAACCCAATCCGAGAAAAGTGCATCAAAATCGGCCTTCCGGGAGCCAGGAGTCGGTCCCTGGTTCTCATAGTGTCAACCGGATGGTTTCCATATGGGGGTGTCTGACCACCAACCCAATCCGAAAAAAGTGCATCAAAATCGGCCTTCCGGGAGCCAGGAGTCGGTCCCTGGTTCTCATAGTGTCAACCGGATGATTTCCATATGGGGGTGTCTGACCACCAACCCAATCCGAGAAAAGTGCATCAAAATCGGCCTTCCGGGAGCCAGGAGTCGGTCCCTGGTTCTCATAGTGTCAACCGGATGATTTCCATATGGGGGTGTCTGACCACCAACCCAATCCGAGAAAAGTGCATCAAAATCGGCCTTCCGGGAGCCAGGAGTCGGTCCCTGGTTCTCATAGTGTCAAC
>NW_028165025.1:15000-21470 GCF_964263955.1 Coregonus lavaretus
GTGAGTCAGGAGCCCTCCCCTGGTTCTCCTAGTGAAAATGACCTGTGGCGCCCCCCTGTGGATGGATCTTGGTGGGGGTGCTTGGACCCCTTCTTGGGGTCTCCCCCAAGCCAGCCATGCCGGCCATGGGCACCCAAAACCCCCATGTGTGAGTGAACAGCCTCCCCAGTGTCCCCCTAGTGAAATCAGGCTTAAAGTGACCTGTGGCGCCCCCCTGTGGATGGATCTTGGTGGGGGTGCTTGGACCCCTTCTTGGGGTCTCCCCCAAGCCAGCCATGCCGGCCATGGGCACCCAAAACCCCCATGTGTGAGTGAACAGCCTCCCCAGTGTCCCCCTAGTGAAATCAGGCTTAAAGTGACCTGTGGCGCCCCCCTGTGGATGGATCTTGGTGGGGGTGCTTGGACCCCTTCTTGGGGTCTCCCCCAAGCCAGCCATGCCGGCCATGGGCACCCAAAACCCCCATGTGTGAGTGAACAGCCTCCCCAGTGTACCCATAGTGAAATCAGGCTTAAAGTGACCTGTGGCGCCCCCCTGTGGATGGATCTTGGTGGGGGTGCTTGGACCCCTTCTTGGGGTCTCCCCCAAGCCAGCCATGCCGGCCATGGGCACCCAAAACCCCCATGTGTGAGTGAACAGCCTCCCCAGTGTACCCATAGTGAAATCAGGCTTAAAGTGACCTGTGGCGCCCCCCTGTGGATGGATCTTGGTGGGGGTGCTTGGACCCCTTCTTGGGGTCTCCTCCAAGCCAGCCATGCCGACCATGGGCACCCAAAACCCCCATGTGTGAGTGAACAGCCTCCCAGTGTACCCATAGTGAAATCAGGCTTAAAGTGACCTGTGGCGCCCCCCTGTGGATGGATCTTGGTGGGGGTGCTTGGACCCCTTCTTGGGGTCTCCCCCAAGCCAGCCATGCCGGCCATGGGCACCCAAAACCCCCATGTGTGAGTGAACAGCCTCCCCAGTGTACCCATAGTGAAATCAGGCTTAAAGTGACCTGTGGCGCCCCCCTGTGGATGGATCTTGGTGGGGGTGCTTGGACCCCTTCTTGGGGTCTCCTCCAAGCCAGCCATGCCGACCATGGGCACCCAAAACCCCCATGTGTGAGTGAACAGCCTCCCCAGTGTACCCATAGTGAAATCAGGCTTAAAGTGACCTGTGGCGCCCCCCTGTGGATGGATCTTGGTGGGGGTGCTTGGACCCCTTCTTGGGGTCTCCCCCAAGCCAGCCATGCCGGCCATGGGCACCCAAAACCCCCATGTGTGAGTGAACAGCCTCCCCAGTGTACCCATAGTGAAATCAGGCTTAAAGTGACCTGTGGCGCCCCCCTGTGGATGGATCTTGGTGGGGGTGCTTGGACCCCTTCTTGGGGTCTCCTCCAAGCCAGCCATGCCGACCATGGGCACCCAAAACCCCCATGTGTGAGTGAACAGCCTCCCCAGTGTACCCATAGTGAAATCAGGCTTAAAGTGACCTGTGGCGCCCCCCTGTGGATGGATCTTGGTGGGGGTGCTTGGACCCCTTCTTGGGGTCTCCTCCAAGCCAGCCATGCCGACCATGGGCACCCAAAACCCCCATGTGTGAGTGAACAGCCTCCCCAGTGTACCCATAGTGAAATCAGGCTTAAAGTGACCTGTGGCGCCCCCCTGTGGATGGATTCGGCTGTGGGTGCTTGGACCCCTTCTCGGGGTCCCCCCCAAGCCAGCCATGCCGGCCATGGGCACCCAAAACCCCCATGTGTGAGTGAACAGCCTCCCCAGTGTACCCATAGTGAAATCAGGCTTAAAGTGACCTGTGGCGCCCCCCTGTGGATGGATTCGGCTGTGGGTGCTTGGACCCCTTCTCGGGGTCCCCCCCAAGCCAGCCATGCCGGCCATGGGCACCCAAAACCCCCATGTGTGAGTGAACAGCCTCCCCTGTGTCCCCATAGTGAAATCCGGCATAAAGTGACCTGTGGCGCCCCCCTGTGGATGGATTCGGCTGTGGGTGCTTGGACCCCTTCTTGGGGTCTCCTCCAAGCCAGCCATGCCGACCATGGGCACCCAAAACCCCCATGTGTGAGTGAACAGCCTCCCCTGGGTACCCATAGTGAAATCAGGCTTAAAATGACATGTGGCGCCCCCCTGTGGATAGATCCGGCTGTGGGTGCTTGGACCCCTTCTTGGGGTCCCCCCCAAGCCATCCATGCCGACCATGGGCACCCCAAACCCCCATGTGTGAGTGAACAGCCTCCCCTGGGTACCCATAGTGAAATCAGGCTTAAAATGACATGTGGCGCCCCCCTGTGGATAGATCCGGCTGTGGGTGCTTGGACCCCTTCTTGGGGTCCCCCCCAAGCTGGCCATGCCTTCAATGGGCACCCAAAACCCCCATGTGTGAGTGAACAGCCTCCCCTGGGTACCCATAGTGAAATCCGGCCTAAAGTGACATGTGGCGCCCCCCTGTGGATGGATCCGGCTGTGGGGTCTTGGACCCCTTCTTGGGGTCCCCCCCAAGCCAGCCATGCCGACCATGGGCACCCAAAACCCCCATGTGTGAGTGAAAAGCCTCCCCTGGGTCCCCATAGTGAAATCCGGCCTACAATGACCTGTGGCGCCCCCCTGTGGATGGATCCGGCTGTGGGGTCTTGGACCCCTTCTTGGGGTCCCCCCCAAGCCAGCCATGCCGACCAAGGGCACCCAAAACCCCCATGTGTGAGTGAAAAGCCTCCCCTGGGTCCCCATAGTGAAATCAGGCTTAAAGTGACCTGTGGCGCCCCCCTGTGGATGGATCTTGGTGGGGGTGCTTGGACCCCTTCTTGGGGTCTCCTCCAAGCCAGCCATGCCGACCAAGGGCACCCAAAACCCCCATGTGTGAGTGAACAGCCTCCCCAGTGTACCCCTAGTGAAATCCGGCCTAAAGTGACCTGTGGCGCCCCCCTGTGGATGGATTCGGCTGTGGGTGCTTGGACCCCTTCTTGGGGTCTCCCCCAAGCCAGCCATGCCGACCATGGGCACCCAAAACCCCCATGTGTGAGTGAACAGCCTCCCCTGGGTCCCCATAGTGAAATCCGGCCTAAAATGACCTGTGGCGCCCCCCTGTGGATGGATCTGGATGGGGGTGCTTGGACCCCTTCTTGGGGTCTCCTCCAAGCCAGCCATGCCGACCATGGGCACCCAAAACCCCCATGTGTGAGTGAACAGCCTCCCCTGGGTCCCCATAGTGAAATCCGGCCTAAAATGACCTGTGGCGCCCCCCTGTGGATGGATCTGGATGGGGGTGCTTGGACCCCTTCTTGGGGTCTCCTCCAAGCCAGCCATGCCGACCATGGGCACCCAAAACCCCCATGTGTGAGTGAACAGCCTCCCCTGGGTCCCCATAGTGAAATCCGGCCTAAAGTGACCTGTGGCGCCCCCCTGTGGATGGATCTGGATGGGGGTGCTTGGACCCCTTCTTGGGGTCACCCCCAAGCCGGCCATGGGCACCCAAAACCCCCATTTGTGAGTTAAGATCATCCCCTGGTTCCCCTAGTGAAATCAGGCTTAAAATGACATGTGGCGCCCCCCTGTGGATGGATCCGGGTGTGGGGTCTTGGACCCACTCTTGGGGTCACCCCCAAGCCGGCCAAGGGCACCCAAAACCCCCATGTGTGAGGTAATAGCCTCCCCTGGTTCTCCTAGTGTCCGCCGGCGGTTTACCATATGGGGGTGTCTGACCACCAACCCAATCCGAGAAAAGTGCATCAAAATCGGCCTTCCGGGAGCCAGGAGTCGGTCCCTGGTTCTCCTAATGTCAACCGGATGATTTCCATATGGGGGTGTCTGACCACCAACCCAATCCGAGAAAAGTGCATCAAAATCGGCCTTCCGGGAGCCAGGAGTCGGTCCCTGGTTCTCCTGGTGTCAACCGGATGGTTTCCATATGGGGGTGTCTGACCACCAACCCAATCCGAGAAAAGTGCATCAAAATCGGCCTTCCGGGAGCCAGGAGTCGGTCCCTGGTTCTCCTAATGTCAACCGGATGATTTCCATATGGGGGTGTCTGACCACCAACCCAATCCGAGAAAAGTGCATCAAAATCGGCCTTCCGGGAGCCAGGAGTCGGTCCCTGGTTCTCCTAATGTCAACCGGATGATTTCCATATGGGGGTGTCTGACCACCAACCCAATCCGAGAAAAGTGCATCAAAATCGGCCTTCCGGGAGCCAGGAGTCGGTCCCTGGTTCTCCTAATGTCAACCGGATGATTTCCATATGGGGGTGTCTGACCACCAACCCAATCCGAAAAAAGTGCATCAAAATCGGCCTTCCGGGAGCCAGGAGTCGGTCCCTGGTTCTCCTGGTGTCAACCGGATGGTTTCCATATGGGGGTGTCTGACCACCAACCCAATCCGAGAAAAGTGCATCAAAATCGGCCTTCCGGGAGCCAGGAGTCGGTCCCTGGTTCTCCTAATGTCAACCGGATGATTTCCATATGGGGGTGTCTGACCACCAACCCAATCCGAGAAAAGTGCATCAAAATCGGCCTTCCGGGAGCCAGGAGTCGGTCCCTGGTTCTCCTAATGTCAACCGGATGATTTCCATATGGGGGTGTCTGACCACCAACCCAATCCGAGAAAAGTGCATCAAAATCGGCCTTCCGGGAGCCAGGAGTCGGTCCCTGGTTCTCCTGTTGTCAACCGGATGATTTCCATATGGGGGTGTCTGACCACCAACCCAATCCGAGAAAAGTGCATCAAAATCGGCCTTCCGGGAGCCAGGAGTCGGTCCCTGGTTCTCCTGTTGTCAACCGGATGATTTCCATATGGGGGTGTCTGACCACCAACCCAATCCGAGAAAAGTGCATCAAAATCGGCCTTCCGGGAGCCAGGAGTCGGTCCCTGGTTCTCCTGTTGTCAACCGGATGATTTCCATATGGGGGTGTCTGACCACCAACCCAATCCGAGAAAAGTGCATCAAAATCGGCCTTCCGGGAGCCAGGAGTCGGTCCCTGGTTCTCCTAATGTCAACCGGATGATTTCCATATGGGGGTGTCTGACCACCAACCCAATCCGAGAAAAGTGCATCAAAATCGGCCTTCCGGGAGCCAGGAGTCGGTCCCTGGTTCTCCTAATGTCAACCGGATGATTTCCATATGGGGGTGTCTGACCACCAACCCAATCCGAGAAAAGTGCATCAAAATCGGCCTTCCGGGAGCCAGGAGTCGGTCCCTGGTTCTCCTGTTGTCAACCGGATGATTTCCATATGGGGGTGTCTGACCACCAACCCAATCCGAGAAAAGTGCATCAAAATCGGCCTTCCGGGAGCCAGGAGTCGGTCCCTGGTTCTCCTGTTGTCAACCGGATGATTTCCATATGGGGGTGTCTGACCACCAACCCAATCCGAGAAAAGTGCATCAAAATCGGCCTTCCGGGAGCCAGGAGTCGGTCCCTGGTTCTCCTGTTGTCAACCGGATGATTTCCATATGGGGGTGTCTGACCACCAACCCAATCCGAGAAAAGTGCATCAAAATCGGCCTTCCGGGAGCCAGGAGTCGGTCCCTGGTTCTCCTGTTGTCAACCGGATGATTTCCATATGGGGGTGTCTGACCACCAACCCAATCCGAGAAAAGTGCATCAAAATCGGCCTTCCGGGAGCCAGGAGTCGGTCCCTGGTTCTCATAGTGTCAACCGGATGGTTTCCATATGGGGGTGTCTGACCACCAACCCAATCCGAAAAAAGTGCATCAAAATCGGCCTTCCGGGAGCCAGGAGTCGGTCCCTGGTTCTCATAGTGTCAACCGGATGATTTCCATATGGGGGTGTCTGACCACCAACCCAATCCGAGAAAAGTGCATCAAAATCGGCCTTCCGGGAGCCAGGAGTCGGTCCCTGGTTCTCATAGTGTCAACCGGATGATTTCCATATGGGGGTGTCTGACCACCAACCCAATCCGAGAAAAGTGCATCAAAATCGGCCTTCCGGGAGCCAGGAGTCGGTCCCTGGTTCTCATAGTGTCAACCGGATGATTTCCATATGGGGGTGTCTGACCACCAACCCAATCCGAGAAAAGTGCATCAAAATCGGCCTTCCGGGAGCCAGGAGTCGGTCCCTGGTTCTCATAGTGTCAACCGGATGATTTCCATATGGGGGTGTCTGACCACCAACCCAATCCGAGAAAAGTGCATCAAAATCGGCCTTCGGGAGCCAGGAGTCGGTCCCTGGTTCTCCTGTTGTCAACCGGATGATTTCCATATGGGGGTGTCTGACCACCAACCCAATCCGAGAAAAGTGCATCAAAATCGGCCTTCCGGGAGCCAGGAGTCGGTCCCTGGTTCTCCTGTTGTCAACCGGATGATTTCCATATGGGGGTGTCTGACCACCAACCCAATCCGAGAAAAGTGCATCAAAATCGGCCTTCCGGGAGCCAGGAGTCGGTCCCTGGTTCTCATAGTGTCAACCGGATGGTTTCCATATGGGGGTGTCTGACCACCAACCCAATCCGAAAAAAGTGCATC
>NW_028165024.1:0-17500 GCF_964263955.1 Coregonus lavaretus
ACCACACCGAAGCCTTGCTACTGCAGCCTCTCTTTACTGCAGCCCCTTACTGCTCCATATGCTGTAAATCACCCATACTGTCTCTGCCTTTACTTTGATCCAGAGCATTTGTTAACCTGCCTGCAGTTTTGGGGAGGTGGAGTGGAGTGGAGTGGAGGGGTGGAGGTGGAGGGGTGGAGGTGGAGGGGTGGAGGTAGAGGGGTGGAATGGAGGTAGAGGGGTGGAGTGGAGTTAGGGGGGTGGAGTGGAGGTAGGGGGTGGAGTGGAGTTAGGGGGGTGGAGTGGAGTTAGGGGGGTGGAGTGGAGGTAGAGGGGTGGAATGGAGGTAGAGGGGTGGAGGTGGTGGGGGTGGAGGTAGAGGGTGGAGGTAGAGGGGTGGAGGTAGAGGGGTGGAGGTAGAGGGGTGGAGGTGGCGGGGGTGGAGGTAGAGGGGTGGAGGTGGCGGGGGTGGAGGTAGAGGGGTGGAGGTGGCGGGGATGGAGGTAGAGGGGTGGAGGTGGCGGGGATGGAGGAGTGGAGATAGAGGAGGGGTGGAGTGGAGTTAGGGGGGTGGAGGGGAGGGGAGCAAAGGAGAGAGAGCTGAGGGGAGGGTTGGGGAGGAGAGAGAGAGAGCTGAGGGGAGGGTTGGGGAGGAGAGAGAGAGAGCTGAGGGGAGGGTTGGGAAGGAGAGAGAGAGAGAGCTGAGGGGAGGGTTGGGAAGGAGAGAGAGAGCTGAGGGGAGGGTTGGGGAGGAGAGAGAGAGAGCTGAGGGGAGGGTTGGGGAGGGAGAGAGAGAGCTGAGCGGAGGGTTGGGAAGGAGAGAGAGAGAGAGCTGAGGGGAGGGTTGGGGAGGAGAGAGAGAGAGCTGAGCGGAGGGTTGGGAAGGAGAGAGAGAGAGAGCTGAGGGGAGGGTTGGGGAGAGAGAGAGAGAGAGCTGAGGGTTGGGAAGGAGAGAGAGAGAGCTGAGGGGAGGGTTGGGGAGGAGAGAGAGATAGCTGAGGGGAGGGTTGGGGAGGAGAGAGAGAGAGCTGAGGGGAGGGTTGGGAAGGAGAGAGAGAGAGAGCTGAGGGGAGGGTTGGGGAGAGAGAGAGAGAGCTGAGCGGAGGGTTGGGAAGAGAGAGAGAGAGCTGAGGGGAGGGTTGGGAAGGAGAGAGAGAGAGAGCTGAGGGGAGGGTTGGGGAGAGAGAGAGAGAGCTGAGGGGAGGGTTGGGAGGAGAGAGAGAGAGCTGAGGGGAGGGTTGGGGAGGAGAGAGAGAGCTGAGGGGAGGGTTGGGGAGAGAGAGAGAGAGAGCGGAGGGTTGGGAAGGAGAGAGAGAGAGAGCTGAGGGGAGGGTTGGGGAGGAGAGAGAGAGAGCTGAGCGGAGGGTTGGGAAGGAGAGAGAGAGAGCTGAGGGGAGGGTTGGGGAGGAGAGAGAGAGAGCTGAGGGTTGGGTTGGGGAGGAGAGAGAGAGAGCTGAGGGGAGGGTTGGGGAGGAGAGAGAGATAGCTGAGGGGAGGGTTGGGGAGGAGAGAGAGAGAGCTGAGGGGAGGGTTGGGAAGGAGAGAGAGACAGAGCTGAGGGGAGGGTTGGGGAGGAGAGAGAGAGCTGAGGGGAGGGTTGGGGAGGAGAGAGAGAGCTGAGGGGAGGGTTGGGGAGGAGAGAGAGCTGAGGGGAGGGTTGGGGAGGAGAGAGAGAGAGCTGAGGGTTGGGTTGGGGAGGAGAGAGAGAGCTGAGGGGAGGGTTGGGGAGGAGAGAGAGAGCTGAGGGGAGGGTTGGGGAGGAGAGAGAGAGATTTGAGGGGAGGGTTGGGGAGGAGAGAGAGAGCTGAGGGGAGGGTTGGGGAGGAGAGAGAGAGAGCTGAGGGGAGGGTTGGGGAGAGAAGGAGAGCATCTGTTTTCAGCAGCTCTTCGGCACGGACACTTCCTCAGAGCAAACAGCAGCCTGCCCACCACCGCTAAACCCCACACATCCTGATGATCAATGCTAACTTTATTTACAGACCTTTCAGAGACCAGGCCCCAGGCCCCAATCCTCTGAAGTGTCTCTCCCTCTTCTCTCTTTAGCTTCTCTCTCTCTCTCTCCCACTCTCTCTTTCTCTCCCACTCTCTCTTTCTCTCCCACTCTCTCTTTCTCTCCCACTCTCTCTCTGCTCCCCGCTGCTTCTCTCACTCCACCTTTCTTTCCCCTCCCTCCCTCCCTCTCTCTCTTTCTCTCTCTCCCCTCCCTCCCTCTCTCTCTTTCTCTCTCTCCCTCTCTCTTTCTCTCTCTCCCTCCCATCCCAGCCCCTCTATTCCCTCCCTCCCTGTACATTGAAAGTCCACACACGCCTGCCCACAGCAGTGTCTGCACGCGGGCAGAAAGAGATGTAATTTCAATACATCTGTTCCAATATGCATTTCAGATCAAGTCGCTGCCGGTTCCCTGGTATAATATTGGATTGTTTGACATGTATTCTATCCTTAAAGTACACAACAGATGGTATTTATTAGGGACTCAATGGACATTTTGAGCTTTTTCTTTTGGTGTTCTGTTTTTTCTTGCCCTATTTTTTTTTTTTTTTTTTTTTGGATCAATCTAAAGCGGTAGAACAATATGAATAAGTTGACAATTAAGGAGATTCGTCTCTCATAAAACTTTATACAGGCCAAACAAACTTCAAGAATGGTGCCGGTCAAGTGCCCTCAACATCAGTTTGGACAAGACAAAGGAGCTGATCATCAACGTCAACAACCTGCCAAATGTCCCAACCGCTGTCTCTGAACGACCAACCAGTGGAGGTGGTTGAGTGTTTCAAATACCTAGGGACACACATTGATGACAAGCTGAGCTTTACAGAGAATGCAGACTGTATTTATTTATTTATTTTTGTTTTTAATCAGGAAATTGAAGAGGTTTGGGGTCAGCCAGGATGTTCTGGAGAGGACGTTCAGCAGCTTGGTGGAGACAGGCTGGTATGGTAATCTGATCTGGTGGAGACCATCCTCACGTTCAATATGACAGGCTGGTGTGGTAATCTGATCTGGTGGAGACCATCCTCACGTTCAGTATGACAGGCTGGTATGGTAATCTGATCTGGTGGAGACCATCCTCACGTTCAATATGACAGGCTGGTGTGGTAATCTGATCTGGTGGAGACCATCCTCACGTTCAGTATGACAGTCTGGTATGGTAATCTGATCTGGTGGAGACCATCCTCACGTTCAATATGACAGGCTGGTGTGGTAATCTGATCTGGTGGAGACCATCCTCACGTTCAATATGACAGGCTGGTGTGGTAATCTGAGCTGGTGGAGACCATCCTCACGTTCAATATGACAGGCTGGTGTGGTAATCTGATCTGGTGGAGACCATCCTCACGTTCAATATGACAGGCTGGTGTGGTAATCTGATCTGGTGGAGACCATCCTCCGTTCAATATGACAGGCTGGTATGGTAATCTGATCTGGTGGAGACCATCCTCACGTTCAATATGACAGGCTGGTGTGGTAATCTGAGCTGGTGGAGACCATCCTCACGTTCAATATGACAGGCTGGTATGGTAATCTGATCTGGTGTAGACCATCCTCACGTTCAATATGACAGGTTGGTGTGGTAATCTGAGCTGGTGGAGACCATCCTCACGTTCAGTATGACAGGCTGGTGTGGTAATCTGAGCTGGTGGAGACCATCCTCACGTTCAATATGACAGGCTGGTGTGGTAATCTGATCTGGTGGAGACCATCCTCACGTTCAATATGACAGGCTGGTATGGTAATCTGATCTGGTGGAGACCATCCTCACGTTCAATATGACAGGCTGGTGTGGTAATCTGAGCTGGTGGAGACCATCCTCACGTTCAATATGACAGGCTGGTATGGTAATCTGATCTGGTGTAGACCATCCTCACGTTCAATATGACAGGTTAGTGTGGTAATCTGAGCTGGTGGAGACCATCCTCACGTTCAGTATGACAGGCTGGTGTGGTAATCTGAGCTGGTGGAGACCATCCTCACGTTCAATATGACAGGCTGGTATGGTAATCTGATCTGGTGGAGACCATCCTCACGTTCAATATGACAGGCTGGTATGGTAATCTGATCTGGTGTAGACCATCCTCACGTTCAATATGACAGGTAGGTGTGGTAATCTGAGCTGGTGGAGACCATCCTCACGTTCAGTATGACAGGCTGGTGTGGTAATCTGAGCTGGTGGAGACCATCCTCACGTTCAATATGACAGGCTGGTATGGTAATCTGATCTGGTGGAGACCATCCTCACATTCAATATGACAGTCTGGTATGGTAATCTGATCTGGTGAAGACCATCCTCACGTTCAATATGACAGTCTGGTATGTTAATCTGATCTGGTGGAGACCATCCTCACGTTCAATATGACAGTCTGGTATGGTAATCTGAGCTGGTGGAGAGCATCCTCACGTTCAATATGACAGGCTGGTATGGTAATCTGAGCTGGTGGAGAGCATCCTCACGTTCAATATGACAGTCTGGTATGGTAATCTGATCTGGTGGAGACCATCCTCACGTTCAATATGACAGGCTGGTGTGGTAATCTGATCTGGTGGAGACCATCCTCACGTTCAATATGACAGGCTGGTATGGTAATCTGATCTGGTGGAGACCATCCTCACGTTCAATATGACAGGCTGGTGTGGTAATCTGAGCTGGTGGAGACCATCCTCACGTTCAATATGACAGGCTGGTATGGTAATCTGATCTGGTGTAGACCATCCTCACGTTCAATATGACAGGTTGGTGTGGTAATCTGAGCTGGTGGAGACCATCCTCACGTTCAGTATGACAGGCTGGTGTGGTAATCTGAGCTGGTGGAGACCATCCTCACGTTCAATATGACAGTCTGGTATGGTAATCTGAGCTGGTGGAGAGCATCCTCACGTTCAATATGACAGGCTGGTATGGTAATCTGAGCTGGTGGAGAGCATCCTCACGTTCAATATGACAATCTGGTATGGTAATCTGATCTGGTGGAGACCATCCTCACGTTCAATATGACAGGCTGGTGTGGTAATCTGATCTGGTGGAGACCATCCTCACGTTCAATATGACAGGCTGGTATGGTAATCTGATCTGGTGGAGACCATCCTCACGTTCAATATGACAGGCTGGTGTGGTAATCTGAGCTGGTGGAGACCATCCTCACGTTCAATATGACAGGCTGGTATGGTAACCTGATCTGGTGTAGACCATCCTCACGTTCAATATGACAGGTTAGTGTGGTAATCTGAGCTGGTGGAGACCATCCTCACGTTCAGTATGACAGGCTGGTGTGGTAATCTGAGCTGGTGGAGACCATCCTCACGTTCAATATGACAGGCTGGTATGGTAATCTGATCTGGTGGAGACCATCCTCACGTTCAATATGACAGGCTGGTATGGTAATCTGATCTGGTGTAGACCATCCTCACGTTCAATATGACAGGTAGGTGTGGTAATCTGAGCTGGTGGAGACCATCCTCACGTTCAGTATGACAGGCTGGTGTGGTAATCTGAGCTGGTGGAGACCATCCTCACGTTCAATATGACAGGCTGGTATGGTAATCTGATCTGGTGGAGACCATCCTCACATTCAATATGACAGTCTGGTATGGTAATCTGATCTGGTGGAGACCATCCTCACGTTCAATATGACAGTCTGGTATGTTAATCTGATCTGGTGGAGACCATCCTCACGTTCAATATGACAGTCTGGTATGGTAATCTGAGCTGGTGGAGAGCATCCTCACGTTCAATATGACAGGCTGGTATGGTAATCTGAGCTGGTGGAGAGCATCCTCACGTTCAATATGACAGTCTGGTATGGTAATCTGATCTGGTGGAGACCATCCTCACGTTCAATATGACAGGCTGGTGTGGTAATCTGATCTGGTGGAGACCATCCTCACGTTCAATATGACAGGCTGGTATGGTAATCTGATCTGGTGGAGACCATCCTCACGTTCAATATGACAGGCTGGTGTGGTAATCTGAGCTGGTGGAGACCATCCTCACGTTCAATATGACAGGCTGGTATGGTAATCTGATCTGGTGTAGACCATCCTCACGTTCAATATGACAGGTTGGTGTGGTAATCTGAGCTGGTGGAGACCATCCTCACGTTCAGTATGACAGGCTGGTGTGGTAATCTGATCTGGTGGAGACCATCCTCACGTTCAATATGACAGTCTGGTATGGTAATCTGAGCTGGTGGAGAGCATCCTCACGTTCAATATGACAGGCTGGTATGGTAATCTGAGCTGGTGGAGAGCATCCTCACGTTCAATATGACAGTCTGGTATGGTAATCTGATCTGGTGGAGACCATCCTCACGTTCAATATGACAGGCTGGTGTGGTAATCTGATCTGGTGGAGACCATCCTCACGTTCAATATGACAGGCTGGTATGGTAATCTGATCTGGTGGAGACCATCCTCACGTTCAATATGACAGGCTGGTGTGGTAATCTGAGCTGGTGGAGACCATCCTCACGTTCAATATGACAGGCTGGTATGGTAATCTGATCTGGTGTAGACCATCCTCACGTTCAATATGACAGGTTGGTGTGGTAATCTGAGCTGGTGGAGACCATCCTCACGTTCAGTATGACAGGCTGGTGTGGTAATCTGAGCTGGTGGAGACCATCCTCACGTTCAATATGACAGGCTGGTGTGGTAATCTGATCTGGTGGAGACCATCCTCACGTTCAATATGACAGGCTGGTATGGTAATCTGATCTGGTGGAGACCATCCTCACGTTCAATATGACAGGCTGGTGTGGTAATCTGAGCTGGTGGAGACCATCCTCACGTTCAATATGACAGGCTGGTATGGTAATCTGATCTGGTGTAGACCATCCTCACGTTCAATATGACAGGTTGGTGTGGTAATCTGAGCTGGTGGAGACCATCCTCACGTTCAGTATGACAGGCTGGTGTGGTAATCTGAGCTGGTGGAGACCATCCTCACGTTCAGTATGACAGGCTGGTGTGGTAATCTGAGCTGGTGGAGACCATCCTCACGTTCAATATGACAGGCTGGTATGGTAATCTGATCTGGTGGAGACCATCCTCACGTTCAATATGACAGTCTGGTATGGTAATCTGATCTGGTGGAGACCATCCTCACGTTCAATATGACAGTCTGGTATGGTAATCTGATCTGGTGGAGACCATCCTCACGTTCAATATGACAGTCTGGTATGGTAATCTGAGCTGGTGGAGAGCATCCTCACGTTCAATATGACAGGCTGGTATGGTAATCTGAGCTGGTGGAGAGCATCCTCACGTTCAATATGACAGTCTGGTATGGTAATCTGATCTGGTGGAGACCATCCTCACGTTCAATATGACAGGCTGGTGTGGTAATCTGATCTGGTGGAGACCATCCTCACGTTCAATATGACAGGCTGGTATGGTAATCTGAGCTGGTGGAGACCATCCTCACGTTCAATATGACAGGCTGGTATGGTAATCTGAGCTGGTGGAGAGCATCCTCACGTTCAATATGACAGTCTGGTATGGTAATCTGATCTGGTGGAGACCATCCTCACGTTCAATATGACAGGCTGGTGTGGTAATCTGATCTGGTGGAGACCATCCTCACGTTCAATATGACAGGCTGGTATGGTAATCTGAGCTGGTGGAGACCATCCTCACGTTCAATATGACAGGCTGGTATGGTAATCTGATCTGGTGGAGACCATCCTCACGTTCAATATGACAGTCTGGTATGGTAATCTGATCTGGTGGAGACCATCCTCACGTTCAATATGACAGGCTGGTATGGTAATCTGATCTGGTGGAGACCATCCTCACGTTCAGTATGACAGGCTGGTGTGGTAATCTGATCTGGTGGAGACCATCCTCACGTTCAATATGACAGGCTGGTGTGGTAATCTGAGCTGGTGGAGACCATCCTCACGTTCAATATGACAGGCTGGTATGGTAATCTGATCTGGTGGAGACCATCCTCACGTTCAATATGACAGGCTGGTGTGGTAATCTGAGCTGGTGGAGACCATCCTCACGTTCAATATGACAGGCTGGTATGGTAATCTGATCTGGTGGAGACCATCCTCACGTTCAATATGACAGGTTGGTGTGGTAATCTGAGCTGGTGGAGACCATCCTCACGTTCAATATGACAGTCTGGTATGGTATTCTGAGCTGGTGGAGACCATCCTCATGTTCAATATGACAGGTTGGTGTGGTAATCTGAGCTGGTGGAGACCATCCTCACGTTCAGTATGACAGGCTGGTGTGGTAATCTGAGCTGGTGGAGACCATCCTCACGTTCAATATGACAGTCTGGTATGGTAATCTGAGCTGGTGGAGACCATCCTCACGTTCAATATGAGAGTCTGGTATGGTAATCTGATCTGGAGGAGACCATCCTCATGTTCAATATGACAGTCTGGTATGGTAATCTGATCTGGTGGAGACCATCCTCACGTTCAATATGACAGGCTGGTGTGGTAATCTGAGCTGGTGGAGACCATCCTCACGTTCAATATGACAGGCTGGTGTGGTAATCTGAGCTGGTGGAGACCATCCTCACGTTCAATATGACAGGCTGGTGTGGTAATCTGAGCTGGTGGAGACCATCCTCACGTTCAATATGACAGTCTGGTATGGTAATCTGATCTGGTGGAGACCATCCTCACGTTCAATATGACAGTCTGGTATGGTAATCTGATCTGGTGGAGACCATCCTCACGTTCAATATGACAGTCTGGTATGATAATCTGAGCTGGTGGAGACCATCCTCACGTTCAATATGACAGTCTGGTATGGTAATCTGATCTGGAGGAGACCATCCTCACGTTCAATATGACAGTCTGGTATGGTAATCTGAGCTGGTGGAGACCATCCTCACGTTCAATATGACAGTCTGGTATGGTAATCTGAGCTGGTGGAGACCATCCTCATGTTCAATATGACGGTATGGTAATCTGATCTGGTGGAGACCATCATCACGTTCAATATGACAGTCTGGTATGGTAATCTGGGGAACAGTCTGGTATGGTAATCTGGGGAACAGTCTGGTATGGTAATCTGGGGAACAGTCTGGTATGGTAATCTGGGGAACAGTCTGGTATGGTAATCTGGGGAACAGTCTGGTATGGTAATCTGGGGAACAGGCTGGTATGGTAATCTGGGGAACAGTCTGGTATGGTAATCTGGGGAACAGTCTGATATGGTAATCTGGGGAACAGTCTGGTATGGTAATCTGGGGAACAGGCTGGTATGGTAATCTGGGGAACAGTCTGGTATGGTAATCTGGGGAACAGGCTGGTATGGTAATCTGGGGAACAGGCTGGTATGGTAATCTGGGGAACAGGCTGGTATGGTAATCTGGGGAACAGGCTGGTATGGTAATCTGGGGAACAGGCTGGTATGGTAATCTGGGGAACAGGCTGGTATGGTAATCTGAGCCTGAGGAGCAAAATGCAAACTGAGCAGAATAGTAAACAGAGACAGCAAAGTAATTGGTCGACCACATCACAGTCTATTCCACAAGGCAACCAAAAGGAAGGCACTGGCTGTCGTTGGCGACCCCTCCCACCCTCTACACCAGGGGTATTCAACTCTTACCCAACGAGGTCCGGCGCCTGCTGGTTTTCTGTTCTACCTGATAATTAATATCACCCACCTGGTGTCCCGTTTTTTGTGCTTATGAAACGTTTCTGGGTTCTTTTATCTCAGCTCAAGAAACATGGGACCAACATTTTACATGTTGCGTTTATATTTCTGTTCAGTGTAGATATGCTCTTATCTTTTGAACAGTGCGGTTGGGGTAGCGGTCAGCTGGGAGGAAATGTATCAATGTTCTCTATGGTTTAAATGGTGTGTTAGTCAGTATGATGGACTGACTGGTTTAAATTGCGTGACAATGTATAGGGATGTGATCCTTTTAAATGAAGGATGTCCATCCTGGATGGACAATAAAGTTTTATAATATTTTATTTATTACTCTGCGGTGTATCATTGTGCAGTGTGGTGTGTGTTTCTTGGCAAATTGGAGAGTTCATTGTCCAATCAGTAAGCGCGTGTGTATACGTGAGTGCGTGTGTGTGTGTGTGTTCCGAGAGAGCGAGAGATGAACAGATTGCGTGGCTGTGAACTCATCGTCACTCCTGTGGCTCACTGCACCTAATGGACCAGCCTGCTGCTCTGTGTAACCCACTGCACCTAATGGACCAGCCTGCTGCTCTGTGTAACCCACTGCACCTAATGGACCAGCCTGCTGCTCTGTGTAACCCACTGCACCTAATGGACCAGCCTGCTGCTCTGTGTAACCCACTGCACCTAATGGACCAGCCTGCTGCTCTGTGTAACCCACTGCACCTAATGGACCAGCCTGCTGCTCTGTGTAACCCACTGCACCTAATTGACCAGCCTGCTGCTCTGTGTAACCCACTGCACCTAATGGACCAGCCTGCTGCTCTGTGTAACCCACTGCACCTAATGGACCAGCCTGCTGCTCTGTGTAACCCACTGCACCTAATGGACCAGCCTGCTGCTCTGTGTAACCCACTGCACCTAATGGACCAGCCTGCTGCTCTGTGTAACCCACTGCACCTAATGGACCAGCCTGCTGCTCTGTTGCACCTAATGGACCAGCCTGCTGCTCTGTGTAACCCACTGCACCTAATGGACCAGCCTGCTGCTCTGTGTAACCCACTGCACCTAATGGACCAGCCTGCTGCTCTGTGTAACCCACTGCACCTAATGGACCAGCCTGCTGCTCTGTGTAACCCACTGCACCTAATGGACCAGCCTGCTGCTCTGTGTAACCCACTGCACCTAATGGACCAGCCTGCTGCTCTGTGTAACCCACTGCACCTAATGGACCAGCCTGCTGCTCTGTGTAACCCACTGCACCTAATGGACCAGCCTGCTGCTCTGTGTAACCCACTGCACCTAATGGACCAGCCTGCTGCTCTGTGTAACCCACTGCACCTAATGGACCAGCTTGCTGCTCTGTGTAACCCACTGCACCTAATGGACCAGCCTGCTGCTCTGTGTAACCCACTGCACCTAATGGACCAGCCTGCTGCTCTGTGTAACCCACTGCACCTAATGGACCAGCCTGCTGCTCTGTGTAACCCACTGCACCTAATGGACCAGCCTGCTGCTCTGTGTAACCCACTGCACCTAATGGACCAGCCTGCTGCTCTGTGTAACCCACTGCACCTAATGGACCAGCCTGCTGCTCTGTGTAACCCACTGCACCTAATGGACCAGCCTGCTGCTCTGTGTAACCCACTGCACCTAATGGACCAGCCTGCTGCTCTGTGTAACCCACTGCACCTAATGGACCAGCCTGCTGCTCTGTGTAACCCACTGCACCTAATGGACCAGCCTGCTGCTCTGTGTTAAGTGTTGCCTTCCCCACTGCTGGAGGCCTCTGTTAAGTGTTGCCTTCCACGCTGCTGGAGGCCTCTGTTAAGTGTTGCCTTCCACGCTGCTGGAGGCCTCTGTTAAGTGTTGCCTTCCACACTGCTGGAGGCCTCTGTTAAGTGTTGCCTTCCACACTGCTGGAGGCCTCTGTTAAGTGTTGCCTTCCACACTGCTGGAGGCCTCTGTTAAGTGTTGCCTTCCCCACCGCTGGAGGCCTCTGTTAAGTGTTGCCTTCCACACCGCTGGAGGCCTCTGTTAAGTGTTGCCTTCCACACCGCTGGAGGCCTCTGTTAAGTGTTGCCTTCCACACTGCTGGAGGCCTCTGTTAAGTGTTGCCTTCCACACTGCTGGAGGCCTCTGTTAAGTGTTGCCTTCCACACTGCTGGAGGCCTCTGTTAAGTGTTGCCTTCCACGCTGCTGGAGGCCTCTGTTAAGTGTTGCCTTCCACGCTGCTGGAGGCCTCTGTTAAGTGTTGCCTTCCACACTGCTGGAGGCCTCTGTTAAGTGTTGCCTTCCACACTGCTGGAGGCCTCTGTTAAGTGTTGCCTTCCACACTCTGACTCTGCTCTGCTGCCATCTTTACAAACACACTGTGATAATGACTCACCAAACATTACCACTTCACCTCATCACAGCTCAGAATGCCTCTTTTGAAAAGTCTATTTTCTTGCCTGGAAATAATATAAATGAATATGTGACAGGCTACATATATTGAATCATTGTTCAAAGGGTCTCCGTTAAAGGGACTCCATTAAAGGGTCTCCATTAAAGGGTCTCCATTAAAGGGTCTCTGTTAAAGGGTCTCTGTTAAAGGGTCTCCATTAAAGGGTCTCCATTAAAGGGACTCCATTAAAGGGTCTCTGTTAAAGGGTCTCTGTTAAAGGGTCTCTGATAAAAATGTATGTGATGCAAGATTATTTGCTAGTACGACTGACCCCAAGCCTGTACCCTCATGATAATGAAGCAGCATTGTGAATGAACCTGTCGTGTGGGTGCGTGTGAATGAGTCTGAACCCTGGGACACTCCTCTTCAGGTAGATGTTGTCTCCAGGAGATTGGCCTCAGGAAGGCATGGAGGAGTGAGAGGCTGAGAGAAACAGGCCTCATCATCAGCATGGGAAACATATGTTAACATTGCCAAAGCAAGTGAAGTAGATAGTAAACAAAAGTGAAATAAACAATAACAAATGAACAGTAAACATTACAGTTCCAAAATAATAGAGACATTTCAAATGTTGTAATGATGTGCAGATAGTTAAAGTACAAAAGGGAAAATAAATAAACATAAATATGGGTTGTATTTACAATGGTGTTTGTTCTTCACTGGTTGCCCTTTTCTTGTGGCAACAGGTCACAAATCTTGCAGCTGTGATGGCACACTGTGGTATTTCACCCAGTAGATAAGGGAGTTTATCAAAATTGGGATTTGTTTTCGAATTCTTTGTAGGTCTGTGTAATCTGAGGGAAATATGTGTCTCTAATATGGTCATACATTTGGCAGGAGGTTAGGAAGTGCAGCTCAGTTTCCACCTCATTTTGTGGGCAGTGTGCACATAGCCTGTCTTCTCTTGAGAGCCAGGTCTGCCTACGGCGGCCTTTCTCAATAGCAAGGCTATGCTCACTGAGTCTGTACATAGTCAAAGCTTTCCTTAAGTTTGGGTCAGTCACAGTGGTCAGGTATTCTGCCACTGTGTACTCTATGTTTAGGGCCAAATAGCATTCTAGTTTGCTCATTTTTTTGTTGTTAATTCTTTCCAATGTGTCAAGTAATTATCTTTTAGTTTTCTAATGATTTGGTTGGGTCTAATTGTGTTGCTGTCCTGGGGGTCTGTTTGTGTTTGTGAACAGAGCCCCAGGACCAGCTTACTTAGGGGACTCTTCTCCAAGTTCATCTTTCTGTAGGTGATGGCTTTGTTATGGAAGGTTTGGGAATCGCTTCCTTTTAGGTGGTTGTCGAATTTAACGTATTATAATTTTTTTTAAATCTGGATTTTGATAATTAGCGGGTATCGGCCTAATTCTGCTCTGCATGCATTATTTGGTGTTTTTCGTTGTACACAGAGGATATTATTGCAGAATTCTGCATGCAGAGTCTCAATTTGGTGTTTGTCCCATTTTGTGAATTATTGGTTGGTGAGTGGACCCCAGACCTCACAAACATAAAGGGCAATGGGTTCTATAACTGATTAAAGCATTTTTAGCCAGATCCTAATTGGTATGTCGAATTGTATGTTCCTTTTGATGGCATAGAAGGTCCTTCTTGCCTTGTCTCTCACATCGTTCACAGCTTTGTGGAAGTTACTTGTGCTGCTGATGTTTAGGCCGAGGTATGTGTCATTTTTTTGTGTGCTCTAGGGCAACAGTGTCTAGATGGAATTTGTATTTGTGGTCCTGGCAACTGGACCTTTTTTGGAACACCATTATTTTTAGAACACCACTCTCTCTCTCTCCTCCACTCTCTCTCTCTCTTCTCCACTCTCCCTCTCCATCTGTCCCCCCACGCTCTCGCTTCCATCTGTTTCTCTACTCCCCCCCTCTCTCGCGCTCTCGCTTTCTCGCTCCCCTCTCTCGCTCTCTCATTATGTCCGTCTCTCCCTCCCTCCCTCTCTCGATCTCCTCTCTCCCTCCCCCTCTCTCTCCTCTCTCCCTCCCCCTCCCCTCCTCTCTCCCTCCCTCTCTCTCCTCTATCTCCTCTCTCCCTCCCTCTCTCTCCTCTCTCCCTCCCTCTCTCCCTCTCTCGATCTCTTCTCTCCCTCTCTCTCTCTATATCCTCTCTCCCTCTCTCTCTCTCTCCCTCTCACTCTCCCTCCCTCTCTCTCTCTCTCCCTCTCTCTCTCTCTCTCTCTCTCGATCTCCTCTCTCCCTCCATCTCTCTCTCTCGATCTCCTCTCTCCCTCCATCTCTCTCTATCTCCTCTCTCCCTCCCCCTCTCTCTCCTCTCTCCCTCCCCCCTCCCCCCTCCCCCCTCCCCCCTCTCTCTCTCTCTCCTCTCTCCCTCCCTCTCTCTCTATCTCCTCTCTCCCTCCCTCTCTCTCTCCTCTCTTCCTCCCCCCTCCCCCCTCCCCCCTCTCTCTCTATCTCCTCTCTCCCTCCCTCTCTCTCTCCTCTCTTCCTCGTTCTGTCACTCCCCCTCTCTCGCTCCCCCTCTCTCTCTCTCTCTCTCTCATCTGTCTCATCTCTCTTTCACCTTCTCTCCATCTCTCTCTCTTTCAGAAGTGTTCATTCACAAGGAACCAGGAAAATATCTGTGTTTCTGTCACTGTGTCTTTGAGACAAGACACTGCTTCACTGTAGTGTTAGCACCTACTGTCATTATCCACAGTGAAAAGAAACACGTTAGCTAATGTCTCCGTTTCGTGACTTGTGGTGACTAGTTGTATGTGTTGTTTCTGTCCTGAGAAACTGTTACTTTGGAATGTTAATGAATTGGCTTTTCCTTTAAAGGTATTTTACTGCTTTGAGTTGTGATGCGAGTTAAACTCCATCATCAGTATTCTGTGGGGTTTTGATCATTGCTTCAAAAAGGGGTTTGACTTGAAAGAAAGTGTACAGATGAATAGATATTGACAAGCTACCGTAGCATGTGTGTGAGCTGAGCGTTGCATGTGAATTAATCAACCAAATCATTTAGCTCTAAGGTCAGTTTCTTTCTTTAACTGTCTAGACAGACTTTGAAGCTTCAAACTGTTATTTGGGGCGAGGCGTTAGACTAGTTTGAGCAAAAATTGAAGGTTCATTTATGAATCCCTATCATGGAAAACTACCCAAAAAACCCAAATTATTACATTTACACACATATCATGGTTTTTCACTCTGTTAAATACTTCTCTGCCATATTCCTTTCTGTGCTGGCTTTAACTGTCAAGGGTTTCAGCAGCATACAGAATAGCTGTTCACTTTATCATCGTTAGTCTTTCACTGTGAATTGGAGTGGAAATGAGTGCTACTTGTGTTAGTGAATCTCAATCCAGTTGAGGGAAGTGATTGGGAATGAAAGGTATTGTTTATAGAGCCTGCTGTGCTAGAGCCAACCGTACGCTCTGAAACACACTCACGCGCACACACACACACACACACACACACACACACACACACCTCCTCACATTAAGATGCAGAAAGTTGAAGCCACCTGGCCCTCAGCAAATCAACAATGGGAAGTGTTACGCTGTTAGGCAGATGTTTCTAGATGGAATCAACAGCTTGTGGTAGGATTAGATTCGGCATGGATACATTTCATAAAACAGGATTGGGAAGGCCCCTTGATACGGTATTGAATAGTTTTATTTATGGGGATTCTTCCAAGATACATTAGCAACACTAGATACTCTCTCATGCAGATGTTAAATGTACTTTTTCCTCTTTTGTCTTTATCTACTATTTTGTGCTTTAACATCTCAACCAATTTTCCTGATACTGTTATCCCTGATCTCACCAACAAACACAAACATGTCCATATAATCTCTTCGGGAAGCGAGATCCTGAAGATGTTTTCCTGAATGTGAGTTCTGCAGCAACTGTCACAATACTTCTCCCACTACAACAATACTACTCCCACTGGTATCAGAGAAACAGACTCCAGCATGCCTCTCATTACCACTGATCATAGAGACAGCAGACTAGGCCCACTGATCAGAGAGACAGCAGACTAGGCCCACTGATCAGAGAGACCGCAACAGTCTAGGCCCACTGATCAGAGAGAGAGAGACAGCGGACTAGGCCCACTGATCAGAGAGAGAGAGACAGCAGACTAGGCCCACTGATCAGAGAGAGAAAGAGCGGACTAGGTCCACTGATCAGAGAGAGAGAGAGAGAGAGAGAGAGAGAGAGAGCGGACTAGGCCCACTGATCAGAGAGAGAGAGAGAGAGAGAGAGAGACAGCGGACTAGGCCCACTGATCAGAGAGAGAGAGAGAGAGAGAGACAGCGGACTAGGCCCACTGATCAGAGAGAGAGAGAGAGAGAGAGACAGCGGACTAGGCCCACTGATCAGACAGAGAGAGAGACAGCGGACTAGGCCCACTGATCAGAGAGAGAGAGAGAGAGAGAGAGAGAGAGAGAGAGACAGCGGACTAGGCCCACTGATCAGAGAGAATGCATCTCACAGCTGGGGCGTGGTCCGTAGCACTAGCTACCTCCCCTCTCTTTCCTACCTCTCCTTGTTCTCTCTCTCCTGCCAGATGAATGGGGAAATGTTTACCTTCCCAGATTGCCTCTATTCCTTCTCATCCTCCCATCCGTCTCTCACACCTTGTGCGCCGCAGCACTTTTTTCGGGGGATGCGTCCCACTGTTCGCGCCCTTCATCTCTCATCTCAACCACTCCCCTACATCTGTTGTGTAAATACTCACCTCCGAAGACGACGAGGAACGACGAATACATTAGAGAGAGAGAATTATGATTTTTTTTTTTCTTCCCCTGAGCTTGGGCAAACAAAGAAATTGGAATAATTCTGCTCAAGACAATAAAGTATTTTATAAATCCTTCTAACTCCACACTAGCAGATCTAATTCAGAGTTTTGCTGATTTCCAGGTTTTTTAATGAAAGGGATTTGGTCCCCCGTGGAGTGTAGGCCTTGAGTAGATATAAGCACTGATAGGTGTGAAATGTGTGAACAGTGAACACCCGAATAACAAAATGGCTCCCTGCAAGTCTGTCCCAATCCCAAATCCACCCCCTAGACCCTATGCCTTATGCACTTGTGGAGATCTGAGATAATTTGATGGGTCTAAGCAATATGGTGAAACTCCCACCCAGACTATCCGAGGGCAAGTTGAAACTATTACCAAATTACACGTCAAATCATCTCAGGTCTCCACAAGGGCATAGGGTCTAGGGCATAGGGTCTAGGGCATAGGGTCTAGGGCATAGGGTCTAGGGCATAGGGTCTAGGGCATAGGGTCTAGGGGTCGATTTGGGAAAGGGCCACTGTGTGTGTGTGAGTGAAGAAGCAAGAAGTTCAACCCCTGTGGTGGTGTTGTCGACATTTGAAACCTGTTTCTCTAAGGATTAAGTTGTTTACACCAACGGTTTTATGAACTGAAATGTTTTGTAAGTTTTATAAGTCGTTCCGTAAGTAGATCTTTACAGTTAACAGTTTCCCTCAGTATCATAGCACAGTGGGATCAGATTTTACCAGTTTAATGAT